>NW_017308426.1:75930-172757 GCF_000935625.1 Nanorana parkeri | reverse complement strand
TTTTTTTTTTTTTAAATAAAGGATTTTATCAAAAGTCTGGTCTTGTGACTTAATATTTGATTTAACCCTTCAGTGAATGGGTAGGGGTACAAGTACCCCTTACTCATTCACAAGGGGGGGCGGCATCTGAGTGTCCCCTTATTTAAAGGGGTACCCCAATGCAAATAAGCCCCCTTGCCCGCAGACCCCCACAACCACCGGGTCAGGGTTGTGAGGAAGAGGCGCTCGATCGTCCCCCCCTTTCCTGCCCTGCCGGGCCAGTGCTCGGATCAGGGGTCTGGTAGGACTGTTAAGGGGGACCCCACGTTCCCCCCCTTATTTTGGGGGGTGGGGTTCCCCCTTAACATTGGATTTGGGGGGGGAACCCCACGCACTTTTTCTGGTATTTTTACTGTGGGGGGGGTCCCTCCTAACATTCCTAGCAGACCTAGAGGGCCTGGTATGAATTGGGGCGGGAACCCCACGCCATTTTTTGGGTTTGTTTTCACTTGGGGGAGGCTCCCTCTTGACATTGTGTTTAAATGGTACAGCGCTAACCGTCCTTCATTGATGAATATATGAGAAATCAAAACGTTAAGATCAAAGGTTTGAAGCATACAATTGAAGAGTATATAAACTATAAAAGATGTATCTCGAAAAATCAATAAAGGATGTATCTCAAAAAATCAATTACATCTATTTAAATACAGTGTAAAAAACGTGTGTAAAGGATATTAATCCATTGTGAAATATCAATGATTTGTAAAAAATGTGTGAAAAATATATTATGCATGTGAATATGTACCATTCTGAACCCAGTCACAGCAGCATATAAGTAATGTTCACATTTCGATTTGTAGTGTAGGCATATATGTACTAGTATGTTTTTTTGTGTGTAGATTCAGCAGTTCTGATTTTTGGGTGGACATGTGCATTACTGTAAGTGGATATATGCAACTTACTTGAGGCAGGATTTGAATCGGGGACATGGGTGTTGTGGGGCAGTAGCTCTAACCCCTGAGCCACTGGGCTTCCCTCAGGTTAGGTATGCCCATAGTTGTTGCACATCCCCATTGAATCCTTGGAAAGTTAATACGCCATGTGCGCGCGTTTGTGATATTTATCAAGCATCTGCACATAAACACGCCATGAATCACGCTTCTGCATACGCTTCCGCGCCAAGCGTATATGCGCACACGCGCACACAGTCGGTGTGATTTTGCATGGCGTGTTCAGGGCGTGTTGATAGGCTTAGTGAATCAACCCCATAATGTCAATCTTCCAGCACTTCTCATGGTACCTCTTAGCCAAGTCTGATGGTTCCCTAGGTAACCACCTATGGGCTATAGTTTGCATTCTAATCCATTCCATTACACACTTCTATATTGACAGTCATCTTTTCCCCTTTCATCTCTTTCCTCTTTCATCACTTTTCCTACATCATTCCTTTCATATCCCCTACTTTAGTGTGTCCCTTTTTTTTCTTTTGTAGTGCATTTTAAACTCAAACTGGCCGGGGATCATTCTCTCTTTCTTTTTCTTATTCTATCTCTTCTCTCTTTCTTCCCTCCCTTTCATGTTCTCTCAGTATTGATAAGTAATTGATAAGTAATTTACCTCGTTAGCCTACCTCTGTTTTATGGTTGACACTGTAATAACCAAGCAATATGTTAATTGTTTGTTTTTCTATCTTCCTCATTATGCGATTGCTTTGGTTTCAATTTTGTTCAGTTACAAATGACACTTAACCGTCATGTGGCTGTTGTATGTTTATAATATGTTAATAAAGATATACATACTTAATACATGCTTAAAAAGCTTTTAAGCACATACATGCTTAAAAAAAACTGTCACAAAATGTTTTTTGTTATGTTTAAATGGTATGTTTAAAAGCAACATAGGCTAACTTAAGATAACTCCTTATGCATTTGAAAACCTTTATATAATACATTGGTAGTTTGTAAATCCCTGTAAAACATTAAAAAAGCATACTACCCGTGTTTAGTAGAGTAATTGATGCCACGGACATTTCGAAGATACAATGAACACAGAACATGGTGCAGTATCATGTGACACTGTAAAAAAAACCTGTACATTTTGTGTATGCAAATTATGTTTTAACATCAAGATAATGATATTTGACAGCAAGATAATTTATAAACACATTTAAATATACTCCTGATATGGATAACCAATATGTATCTGGCACTATAAAGTGTGTTAATTTACTTGTCAAATTGCATTTTCTTATGTTTTAACAGTTTTGAAAATCAAAATAATTTTCTGTCCCCATGCACATTTTATAACAAGTACTATAATAAACTGGCATTGTGTTCCAGTATTAAATACTGAGACTTGTAACAAACTGTGTTTTTAAAGTTATAAAATGGTTTATAGAATAGAATCTGATTCTGTGACTCCATACAAATTTTAAAGCATCAACCTACTACTATGGCATGGTTTATAAACATGTGTGACATTACCAAATATCAAGTTGTTGTAAGCCGATTTCTCTGTTCCCAGAGTGTTGCAGGCTTGCTTATTTGTATCAATAAATAAAATAATCTGACATTTCTTACAGTTGGAGCTTGTCAAATTGATTAACACCATTGTATATTCTATAATGTGTTGCCAGATACTTTACATTTTGCTGATATGCTTAAGCTTATCTGACAAAATGGCAGGATTCTCACCTACAAAGAAAAGTGTTGGTAAATGTGGCAACAAACAACAACAAACATTTAAGTGCTTCTGACAGCAGTGTCCTGAAAAGTTATTTGTAGATAGCACAAAAGGAGTTTTAAGATAAAAGTTATACAACACAAGTTTACTTTAAAGTCCATATCCACCTTTGTAAGTGATCAGCATTTATTGTGGAATTGTAGTCCATTGATGATGTATACATGTGCACATTTTCATGGCTCACATTGCAGGCTTTCTTCATTTTTTTAATGTAACTATTTATTAGACCTGAATTCTAGAAAGTCAAAATGTTCTCCACAGGAAATTCAGTCTGACACTAGGGTTGGATTGTAAAGCAGGCTGTAAATGGCTGCCCCCCCTCCCTTTGATTCTGTGTAACACGATTACTATGGGGTGGAGAGTTCAGTTGTAATATACAGAGATTGCTTGCAAAACACAGAATCACCCGTTTCCAAAGGGGATAAAGAGAAAAAATAACAACAAAAAAACATGTTTCTATGTTCATACAGCAACTGCATATGCCTGGTTCATGTACACATTGCTTGCATATGTTTTTTTTTTTTTTTATTTCCACACAAAGGTGGAAATGGGCATTAAGTGCCCATTCACACATGTAATACATGCATCAATGCACTTTGACATGCACATTAAGGTAGATCTCATTGGCCCATTCTTATCTACACAGAAAAAAATGTATCTTGCTCACCAGAACATGTGTTCTTTATTGTATGTAATGTAATGTAATGCACTAAGTAGCAGTTGTGTTTATTTTGGCCATGTATGCGCGTGGGTTAACAGTGAAAAAGATGCTGATGCACCACAAATAATGTGCATCTACTGTACAATACATTTTTGCAACTTGCATTTATGTTTTTATATATGTAAAACCATCCATAAAACCCAATTGAATACTTTCAATTACTGTAATGTAGTCACACTGAATATACAGAAATAAATGACTTTTTTTTACTTTTTCTATCAACTAAGTGCTGTATCAAGAGTTGTGGCACTGAACTCTTTTACACAAGATTTCCTGCTCTGACTTAGTGAATACTGGTCTAATCAACATCACTCCCTAAGCAGTTCTGTTTAAGTAATGTTAATGAAATGTATCGCAGAGTTGGGCTGCTTCTTGAGTGTGATATTCTTCTACACTGCCAGCACAGGTATAGTGATGGGCAAATCTGCTTGGGTTCAATTTGCTATGGGCTTGTTAAATCTTGCTCCAAATTCAAAGAACCCAAATGTAGAGGCACATCCTATTGAGATCTATGGGGAGGAAGTCTTGGACCAAAAAGGGTTGACTGCCCAAACAGCTAGCCATCATATTTAAAGTATAGTTTCATAACTGACCCTAATCTCCCTTATGCTTTCCTTGCAACAGCTTCCAATTCACTAACCCTATGGCTACTCTGTTCCCCCACCCTTTAGAGTGAGAGGGAGCCCCCTTATTTGCCATTCTAAGACTGCTGCCCATAGTTGAAAAGCAGCAGTTTATTATGGTTTTAAAAAAGCTCACAGACGAATATTCACTTAAATTTAATAGGACAGTGAATCTCAAATGCGCAAGATTTACCTCAAACCCATGGTAGCAGTATATATGAACTTCATTCCAGGATTTTTTTAACTCTTGCTGCAGTACTTAGCAACTAAAAAAAGTATAAAAAGAGTCATGTTTATTTCTCTATATGCATCCTGACTATTACAGTAATAATTTAGGTGGGTTCAATTAGACTTTAATTCACTGCATGTAAGTACTAAATGTTTTCATTATCTGTTTAATAATGTAAACATTACTCATAAAAACATTATGTAATATTATAATCATAAGAAAAAAACTACTATTATCCACTGAGCAGGCAGTACCTAGCCTGCCTAATCCAGCAGCACTTATTTTAGTCTACAGTTTGCCACAATGGACTATTTTCCTCAACAGTAGTTTACACTGTCAATCTTATGTACTCCAAGATACTAACCATTACCTTCCACCTTCATACTTACACATAGGGGTTGATTCACTAAGCCTATCAACACGCCCTGAACACACCATGCAAAAACACACCGACTGTGTGCGCGTGCGCGTGCGCGCATATACGCTTGGCGCGGAAGCGTATGCAGAAGCGTGATTCATGGCGTGTTTATGTGCGGATGCTTGATAAATATCACAAACGCGCGAGCATGGCGTATTAGCTTTCCAAGGATTCAATGGGGATGTGCAACAACTATGAGCATACTTCACCTGAGGGAAGCTCAGGGGTTAGAGCTACTGCCCCACAACACCCATGTCCCTGGTTCAAATCCTGCCTCAAGTAAGTTGCATATATCCACTTACAGTAATGCACATATCCGCCCAAAAATCAGAACTGCTGAATCTACACACAAAAAAACATACTAGTACATATATGCCTACACTACAAATCGAAATGTGTACATTACTTATATGCTGCTGTGACTGGGTTCAGAATGGTACATATTCACATGCATAATATATTGCGCGTAGATATTCGCACCCTGCGCTGAGACTCTTGCGCGTTAATTGCGCTCATATCCAGGCATGTACATGATAATACATTGAAAACATTTCATTTTGACAGTCTGCATAAGAACCCCCAAAAATGCATGAGCTCCCCCCCGCCCCCATCCATACCAGACCTTCCGGGTCTGCTAGGAATGTCAAGAGGGAGCCTCCCCCAAGTGAAAACAAACCCAAAAAATGGCGTGTGGTTACCCCCCAATTAATACCAGGCCCTCTAGGTCTGCTAGGAATGTTAGGAGGGACCCCCCCACATCCCCCTTCAGGTCTGGTAGGAATGTTAAGGGGGAACCCCACCCCCCAAAATAAGGGGGGGTGAAAACGTGGGGTCCCCCTTAAAAGTCCTACCAGACCCCTGATCCGAGCACTGGCCCGGCAGGGCAGGAAAGGGCGCTCGATCACCCCCCCTCCCTGCGCCTTACCAGGCCATCTGCCCTCGGCATTGGGAGTGTGTCCCCGTGCCGATGGGGACAAGGGCCTCTTCCTCACAACCCTGACCCGGTGGTTGTGGGGGTCTGCGGGCAAGGGGGCTTATTTGCATCAGGGTACCCCTTTAAATAAGGGGACACTCAGATGCCGCCCCCCCTTGTGAATGAGTACGATGTAATCCTGCGTCAATAGTGATTGACGCAGGATTACATCGATGGAGCCTTTTTTTTATATTAAAGGAATAGTCAAAAACGGCATGTTTGGGTTTTTTTCAAATAAAGGATTTTATCAAAAGTCTAGTCTTGTGACTAAATATTTGATTTAACCCTTCAGTGAATGGGTAGGGGTACAAGTACCCCTTACTCATTCACAAGGGGGGGCAGGATCTGAGTGTCCCCTTATTTAAAGGGGTACCCCGATGCAAATAAGCCCCCTTGCCCGCAGACCCCCACAACCACCGGGTCAGGGTTGTGAGGAAGAGGCCCTTGTCCCCTACGGCACGGGGACACCCTCCCAATGCCGAGGGCACGTGGCCTGGTAAGGCGCAGGGGGGGGCGCTCGATCGTCCCCTCCCTTTCCTGCCCTGCCGGGCCAGTGCTCGGATCAGGGGTCTGGTAGGAATGTTAAGGGGGACCCCACATTTCCCCCCCTTATTTTGGGGGGGTGGGGTTCCCCCTTAACATTCCTACCAGACCTGCATTCTCCATAAGTTGAATGAGGAACACATGAAAACTGGCAGGTGAAAATAAGTTGCCAAAAACAAACACCTCTGGACAGTACAGAATGGATAGAAAAACGCGCCGCTCAAATTTCTCCGCCATGGGCACCTGTTTGCTAGAATTACGAAGCAATCGTGCAGGATTGGCGTGCTCGTGTTTCTAGGATGAAAAAACGTGTGAACTTGCTCATGCACATGCACAGTTGGTTGGAGCACATCCGAACACGGCACTGGTGTGTAAGTACCTTATTTTGGAATACTGTCTTTTACCAGTTTGTTAGTGTTATGTGGAATGTTTGTATGCACAGAAGCATAGCAATAACATATGTATCATATGAATGATTTGCACATGTATGGCAGTAGTATAAATATGATTCTAGCGCTTGCATTTTTTTATTATAGTGGCGTCCAAGCCGATGGCGCATATTACACGACACGCGCGTAAGTAAATACATAAAAACGCGCCATACCTGCGTGAAACCGCACCTTGATGTGCGTGTTCACTTAGTAAATACATTTTTGCGGGTTAAAACGTGCACGCAGCCCGTGCGTGCGTGTGTTGGGCTTAGTAAATCAACCCCATAGAGTTTCAACCTGAATGGTATTTTACTGTCATGGCTGGTAAAAATAAAATAAGACTGCTGTAACTGTTACTAATAGGAAAGTATGCTTAAAGTATACCAGAAAGTATACCAGAACAAGCATTAGCCATAGGTAGTGTATTTAGGGATGCAGGTGGTAGCTTAAACGTCTGAGACCAAGCACAGGGGGCTATATAATAAAGGAGAGAAGGGCACTTAAATTGTGGAGAATTCCTTCATGAATAGGATGACAGCATCAGTGGGTACAAATGATGGATAAGTCCATGAATGTTCAAGTGACTTGGCATGTCTGCATATACAGTAAATATGTATAGCCAAATATGCTACCACGTCTTCTAATGTAAACACATTCAATACAAGATGAAGCAATAATAAGTAAAGCTTTTTCAAAAAAAAAAAATTAGTGAAAATGCTGTTTTAATGCTTACAGTAACTGCAACTACAGAAACTGCAACACATATGAATTATGCATTTGTCTCTGTAACCTCTTAAAAATGCTAGTATGAAGGGTTACCTTTACTGAACATATATCCAGGATGAAGCAGTATTTCTGGCCATCTCTCAGACCTATATTTACTGCCTGCTTTGCTTTGGGCAAGCAGCTCTGTGGAGATGGTCTGCTAATGTAGAGAAAAGCCATTTCCAAACACTGCCTTCAAGTAGTGTCCTGAAGCAGCTTATTCACACCAACGTAAGATGTGAAAACTGCTCAGGGAAATTTAAAGGATTAGTTGTTTAATCCAGGAAATATTTTCAGCACAGGTAAATCATGTTTTTTTCACTGGCTGCATGAATAAACATAAATGCATAATTCATAGTGCAAATGCACCTATCCTTCAACGGAAGATGCTAAGTAGAAGTTAGGTCTAATTTGTATTTTTAATATTTTTAGCATCTGGCACCTTCATATTTGTTAAAACTAAATCATTAAAATGTTGGCAATTCAGAAATAAAAAGCGACATTCAGTATTTCAGTAACATCATGTATGTATATCACATATCACAAAGTTTTAACAATCTGGTCAGACCAATTTAGGACTGTGTATTTTCTAATAGGGCTGTATTTGTTGGTTCTGTGTTCTAGGTATGAACATGCAGTTTTTTGTTTTTTTTCAAACAGTATGTCACCAATTGTGGTTTTAATGTGAGTTTAGCAAGTCCCTATTTATTCAAAACAAAAAATACATGTTTGTATGTTGCAAAAGCTTTAGAAATATTACTTCCCATACCACAGCCTTTACAGCCTAACTTTTTTTTTTTTGCATATAGTGTGCATATGTAAAAAACTACAGTCAACGGAAAAACCTCCGATACTGAGAAGACCTATTTCCCTTATATTCCCACTTCCAATCCCACCACCAGAGATAGAAACCTGGAGCTCTTGATTTGTTCTTCAAATCTGCAGCCTGCCAGCCAACTAGCCAGGCCAACTAGAGCCTCCTCCTTCCTGTCAATGTATTAACAAAATTAAGAATTTTAACTAACATGGTGCTATATACAGTAGCGTGAAAGTAGTATTGAATGTTGGTAACCCTTAATTAAATTCCTAAGTTAAAAAGTACAATGTGGCAAATTACTATTTCAGATAAAATATATTGATTCTTTGTAAGTTAAAATCATGTGGGACACATAACAGTTTTACATTCAAAGAGTTTAAGAAGCCTGCTGTGTCTGAATCATTAATAGATGACATTGCTCCTTCTTCATATGCATAAGAATTAACAATGATGAGGTATTTAAAATCCAGATTAAAGTTAAGAGAGGAATTTTGAGCCAAATCAGAAGGTCACATAATAAGAAATTTAAGATCAATTAAGTAGATGTCAAGAGAATAACAGCTAGGAATAGAAGTCACCTTTCTAGTACTATAGACTGTCCATAATACACAGCATCAATATAGAATTGCTGAAGTACCTCTGATTGAATTACTGTATTATTGATGGGTCTCTGAGTATTTAAAAGTTGTATTGATCTCTCCATTATATCTCCATCCCTCCATCCATTAAACCCTAATCCATAGAAAAGGAAAGACCAGGTATTGGTTGTAAGGTGTTTTCTTTTATTACTCATAAAATACATAAGCATTGCTAACCATATCTAATTGATAATATTTCTAGTCCAAATAAGACAATAATGCATTTAAGCCTGCATTTAATATGCACATTTTTATTGATCTCTTTAATTAAACATTGCAAATAATTTCAAATGAATATATTACAAAGTTGAAATGTTTTATATGTATTATTTTTAATCTGCTTGGCTATGAGCTTTGATTACCTATTTCATTTCAATTACTATTGCAGGTACACCAGAACAACATCTATTAAACAAATTAGGCATTTAATCAAATGGGAATAGATAATTCTATTGAAGGAAATCCACCAGATTCTACCATTTACCTTCTTCGAAGGGACCTAAGATACAAAATATATTAGCCCATACCTGGCTTGCATTTTTAGTAACAAAGTGGAAGCAATCAAATTTTACTTAGTCAGATTTTACTTGGGTCATAATGGATTTTAGTTGGTTACTAAGAAGTTTGTATGTTACCATATGATGTTCTCCATTAGCAAATGTAAATAATTTTGTATAGAGATTTTAGTTAGGGTTTGCGATATATATAATACAGTATATATGTGACCTTTATCAATATCTTGTCATAGATCTTCAATGGCAAGCTCTTCACTAATCATAAATGCTGCAGGGGTATCCTGTTAATGGAAAATGGTCAGGACAAAACCAATAGATCTGGCTCCAGGATGGCTTATCTATAATAACCATCACTAAGTGGTAAACCGTGGTCTGGACATGGATGACAGCTGTTCTGTCTGGACTGTGATCGCTGACCTGCGCTGGGTTAACCTACATGACCTGGGGTTGCCTACAAACTTGGAGGCCACCAATCCATCCCATTCCATGTAAGTCTATGGAAGCAAGCCCTACATCAGTCCAAACTTTGGTTGAAAAATTAATCTTTTTTGATCACCAGAGCTTATATTCCTTTAATATATACTTGTTTGGTTGGAGTTGGATACACTCCTGCTGGTGAGCACCTGGCTGTCTTTCCCCTGCTAAAGCCATGGAGGAGTGGTGCTTTACTGCTATGCTTTGGTGTTCACTATATATGTCACTATATATGTCGTGAATTTGATAGATATATATTATATATCACGTACCTTAGAGGGGTCTGCTGTGACGAGGGTGACCTCTTACCACTCCAGTCATGGAGCACCTGAATTAAGTAGAGGGGTGCAGAGTGGCAAAAGTACAGGAAGATGAAGAATCTGCTAGACGGTGGTCTCTGTAATGCTTGTAGATACAGGCAGGGTTCAGGTGCAGAGAAAATGCACTTCAGGATGGATCTTCAAACAGGTCGAGGTCAAGACAAGCCGGTCATTAACAGGCATGCAGCAAGGTACCAAGATGTAAAGCAGGAGCGTAGTCAGGAACAGGCTGAGGTCATCAATGTGCGGGGAATCCAGTAGCAGGCATGAGACAGAAGCAATTGGCAGAAGCAAGCAGAAGTTCAGGAACGTAGGAGAGCAGGTCAAGCCAAGCCGGGTCGGTAACAGATGAGCAGATCAGAATACAGGAATTTCAGGAACATGGGCAAGTTGACAATCAGACAGCACATGAGGACTGGATGCCACCGCCTAAACAGCCCATAGGGTCCCTAAAGTTCAAATGACACGTTGGCGTGTAAAACACATTTTTTTCTAACTAATCATTTTAAACAGAGATGTTTAATATTTCACAAAAATCAGATTCAGTCATTAAGACTATATTTACATAAATATGTGCTCTTAATTACAACTTGTCTTTCACATAAAAACTCACAGGGCATCTTTTACTAGCAATCACAACACAATATGCCAAGAAATAAGCTGGCCATACACTGATAACTTTTTCTCATTCAGCCTGCAGGTTACCATAATCCTCCCACCAAGCTATTTTAAGTAAACTGAAGTTGGTTTGTACCCAGTGATATCTTTGTACGCAATCTACAAAAAGACCAACACCATTTAACAAGCTGACAGGCCACTGCATAAGAAGACCTGCTGGCTACCCAACACCACATGCATGCAGCTTTTCTTTGCCCTGCAGTGTTTGTTTGTTTTTTTACAACATCTTTAAAAAGGCAGAATGTTTTCTTCATTTAAAAGCTGCATTACATGTGATACCAAAAGAAACAGTAAACGTGTACATGAATACCAAACAGTCCAGCCTTAAAATTGTGTGTGCTCGTTTTATGGTGAAAAACCAAGGTACCCAAAATTGTACAAAGGTCTTAAAAGTCTTTACCACTCATCAATTTAGGTTAAGCAGCAAATGATGGCCATAGAATTATTGTTCTTGGTTGCAGCTGCAGCAATGATCTTAGTATAAAGATGTACAGGTGAGTCCTATGGTCCTTCAGTTGTTAAATTAACACTGCGTTATCTGAACATACAATACCCATATAAATTAACATACTTTTTATGTAAATCATTAGGTGAGTCCCATATAAAGCTACTTTCAAGAGATTTCACATGCTGGCTAATTTGCTATGCAAAAGTGGTTTGTTAGCATTTTTTTGAAGAATAAATGAAAACTTTCTTTTGCATGCATGCAGACATATGTAGTGCTGGCTTTTTACCTTGCCTGCACACTGTGATCCTATACATTTTTGAAAGAGCTATTTAATTTAAATCCTTGCCACCCTGAACGCTTAGTAGTAATGGTAATTGTATACTCCCTATGATCAATACATATTTATGTTCCAAATATTATTTCTAAAACTATCTTAAAATGATAAAACATTTAGGAAGCTACTATTAAAACTACACAATTTTATTTTAAATTGTTTGAAAATAACAACTGTCTGCATAGGCCTATAGTACAAATTACAAAACGGTCACACGACTTAAGCCTTTGCTTGATAATATTTAATTTCAGAATCCAAAAATGAATTGAGGCACTTTATCCTATAACATATATGTTTGCTTTTAAAATGTGTTATACAATATAATCACACTTCTACATTTACTTGGAAATATCACCATATCTAGACATTTTAAAAATTCATCATAACAACAGCCATAACCTTTTCAAGGTATTTTTATTACCAAAGGGTTAATAGAGGTCCTAGAGGAGGTGATCTTTATAAAATTCTGTTTTAAACGGTGGATTTTTGCTGGGGCAATTGGGAGAATTCTGACCTTCACACCTATTGCTTTTAGAGATTTGATATTTTTTTCAGCAATAGCTTTTCCGTGCGATTAGGTTTTGGGATCTAAATATTTTCTTTTCTTTATGTCTTATTATACAGTAAACTTTCCTTTTCAGCCATACTGGTTTAATTTTTTTTTCTGAAATTTTGTTTCTAAATATTGAATACTGACGGTATTTGTATTTTTAATCCAACTTACTTTCAGTGCCTTCATTTAACAGTAGAAATTCAAAATATAAAAGACTGAGTTCTATTTATAAATAGGTGACAAAGCTAATTATCCAGTTATGTGCAAACTAACCAGCTGTTGTGAGAATGGGACAAAATGTAATGTTATCAGGCAATTTTTCTTCTGGCCTACCTTGTCAAAGTCTAGCTCAGCAAGAGTAAAAATACCTGTTCCAACTAATCCTTAATTTTAGCTTAAGTTTTTCTTTTAGTCAATAAATCACAATTCTACACTGTAATATCAGTCTCATCACTTTCTTTTGACACTCCATTTCACATAAACATTGCTGACAGTATTTATTAACCGACCATACAGTACCATGGTTGAAGATTTTTTGCTTTACTAAATCACGTATCCCCCACTCTCACATACATCTCATTCACTGGTGTTCTTTGCACCAATGTATAACCCTATGAATCTCTCACTGTAGCATTGTTAATAATGTTTAACCTCCTGCTGTCCGCCCATTGAGAAAAAATGGACGGATGACAGACTCACATTGGCGGGTTGCCATCAGACGGCTTTTTTTTTTCTGCGCGCGTGCGCCACCTAGGGCAGAAAAAACATGCATGTTCTTTACAGCCGTTACCAGTTGATATACATATGATCGGCGGGTCTATAGCCTGCCAATTGTATGTATGTGCTGTCTTTGCGCACCCCCCTCGAGTGCCGCCGCTGCCGCCCACCCTCCAGACCGCTCACCTTCAATCCTGGGATCCGCTAGCCCATCTGTGGCTCGGGAGGGCATCAGGAGGTAAGATTGGAGGGAGTTCAGCATCTTCCTCCTTGCTGAACTCCCTCCGAGGTCTGAATGCAGAAGTGATGTGTATTACATCACTTCCGCATTCACCTGTCAGTCATCTGGCTGCTATAACCAGAGAGAAGAAGCTAATGAAGCAGATCTGTGCTTCATCAACTTCTTTTTGGATCCCCAGGTGATATTAGGGGTCTCAGAGACCCCTAATGTCTCCATAAAGAGAACCTGTTATCCCCCTATGTGATAGCAATAACAATAAGTGTAAAAAAACATTAAAAAAGTAAAAAAAAAAAATTTAAGTCACATATAAAAAAGTTTTTAAAAAAACCCCAAATTTTTAAGTCACCCACATTTGCGCACATATAAACGTAAATATGCATTCGATGTGCCAGCCTGGCTTGATAAAGAACAGTTATCTTCGAAACGCGTCACCACCTTCCACACACTCCTCCTCCCTGCTGTCATTTTTGTGCGGCGGACTTTTCCCGCACCTGTTATTTTGACTCCATCACCTCTTTTCAAACAGCGGCGCCCAGCAGTACTTTCCCGTGCCCCTAGCGGACTCAGCACCTGAACACCTCATCTTCTTCAGGGTCACAGGAGGACATATACTATTGTCCTCCAGTGAGCCAAAACTCTGCCTCTCTAGAGGCAGAGCCAGCTGTGCCCCCCTCCCCGTCTGTTCCTCCCTGCTCCCCACATGGGGAATCCCTGTGGGGAGCAGGGAGAGGATCATGAACTCGGTGATTGGCACTATGTGTTTGCTGGCTTCCCGGTCAATAGAGCTGACCTGCGACAGCTTCAGTGTCACAGGTTGGCTTGAATTACAGGTATGTGTTTTTTCACTCACCCCATAATTATTCTTTAAGTTCCAGGAATACGTTTTCAAAGGGAGTAGTTAGGTCACTAACTTTGTGTGGATTGGGCATGGATAGCAGCAAGTATTGGATTCGGATCACCCTCCAAACATATAAAGGAGAGTCCGGCATTGCCAGGAGATACTGTCTGACTGGAGGATACATAATATTTCAGTCTAAATGTAGTAGCTACAGTTGGAAACTTTGCCCAGATGGCGCAGTGGAAATTTAGGATTGCCTATGATTGGAGTAAGTCGGGTAAATGGAGCCCCTGCAGTTTAAGGGCAGTGCTTTCTTGTTCCAACTGCACCCAAAGTTTCAGGGAGAAAAGTTTGCACCAATATTTGTGTCATGTCAAATGTACTATTGTAAAGTATGAGGTCTGGAAAATGCCACACCCCCCAGTAGTTTGTGCTTGGTTAGGCAACTTTGCCTAAGCACCAAAAGCAAACACTATAATGCTTTGCCTGAACTGTGAACTCTGGTTATGTGAAAAATGATGGCCAGTAATAGGGCTTTGAAAATGTGCCATCCCCTTCCTATAAAGTAAAAATCAGCTCTCTCTGCATTCTTTTGTCAGTATGTGTAGGATTTAGGGAGGGAAAACTGACAAATTTGTGAGGAAGAGACAATTTGTGCTACTTGGAAAGTGCTAGCATTTTGTGCTGCATATTGCCTCGGTACAAGTACAAGTACATGTACCGATACTTTTGAGCTCCAAGACTAGACTAGAGAAAAATTCATTAGGAGGCAGCTGTCATTTGTAAGGAGCACACGGAGCTCCTGGGAT
Organism: Nanorana parkeri; assembly: GCF_000935625.1. Taxonomy (NCBI): domain Eukaryota; kingdom Metazoa; phylum Chordata; class Amphibia; order Anura; family Dicroglossidae; genus Nanorana; species Nanorana parkeri. The sequence goes on along the minus strand of NW_017308426.1, from coordinate 157,951 downwards.
TTGTATATCACTGTTATAATGTATGATTTTGGTTTTATAAATATAAATAAAGGGATGCACAGATACCAGTTTTGCGAGTACGAGTACTGGTACTTGCTGAGTATTTACAAGTACGAGTACTGATACATTTTTGTTTATTGTCATGTGACAGTATTTCTAAAACAATACAGACTAATAATTTCAGGACAGTTTTGGAGCGCGGAACCAGGTCCCATCTGCAACCTCTGCAACCCTGGCAGTTCTCATGAAAATGCCAAGTATCTGCACTGGTACTCGAAAAGTATCTGTGCATCCCTAATATTGCCTCTGGTAAATTACTGTGAATTACAGTATGTTGGGGTGCATTCATATAAGTGGTACATTATTGTAAACCACTAATTGCATTCATGGTTAATAGACTTAACAGTCCTTTTTAGGACTACTTTCTGTCGGTGTCACTATTAAATTTTTCTGCAAAACAAACAATTTTAAATAAAATACTAAAAAATGGTTTTGCGTTCTAATGTTTTAGAATTGATGTGTTTTATACTATTTTGATAGGGTATCTTATTATTTTTCTTTTTGTGGTCTGGAGCATGAACTTGCTAGTGACATACAAAACTGTTATTTGTTAGCAGAACATCACCGCATACTATTGTGGTTTAGTTTACTGCACATAATAACCATCAATGTCAAGTGCACCAAAGCAGCACATAATCAATCACCCTATTGCTTTAGCCACTAATAAATTTAAGCAATCCTCTATTGTTATCATAGTCTACATTTTAACACAGATGCAGGCCTGCCATCAATTACCATCTCCTAACTCCGCTGCTGGCCTGTCATTCATTAACATCTCCTTTCACCACTGCTGGGCTGTTACCATTACAATCTCTTGCCACTGATCCAATGTTAACTATACAATATTCCTGCCTTGTGTCTCTGATATAATCCAATGTCATATTTCTTTCTGCATCAAAAATGCCTTTTCCCTCCTTCTTCAAATGTGGGCTACAAAAAAGGCTTACATGATGTGCAGCATGTCTCTGCAATATTTCTGCTTCTTGTCTCTGAAATTATCCAGTGTCATTTTTATTTTAGGTTTTTTAAAACCAGCTTTGTAGTTCCCTCTTGCACTGCTGCCCAGTCAAGCTGTTTACATACTTTCATATGTCTGACTATTTTCTCTAAAATATGAAGTTGTGATTTTGAAGTGTTTTTGCACTCTCTGTTGACTTTATTAAAACTTTGTATACAATAAAGTGTGGTACTACACTAAACTGAGAATCGTGGATACATATTTGTGTTATTTTCTAGAACTACTAGCTTTAACATCCTAGTTGATGCAGAAAGAGTTCAAAACAACCTTAATAAAAACATTGCATTTTGTTTGCCTACTCTTCAGTTAGTAGCAGAATTTGAATATGTGCTTTTGCTTTCCATGTGTTAGGAAACTTCCAGCTTATTAAATCTTAGCTGTTATAGTATATATTTGATATCTTAATAAATATGTTTTAAATCAGTTCACATTTTAATAAGTTACAAGCATATATTGAATAACACATATATAACTGCCTCATCATTATATTTAACTTAAAGGATAAGAAGAATTTCAGATAACGTTTTTCCTAAATATTTCCTCACCCTTTCCCTCCAACCTACTGTGCCAATCTAACCCAATCTCCTCTTCCTGCACTGTATACACAGTTCTGGCACCTCCTGCATTTTGCTGAAATAGTTACCTGTGGCTGCTGTTTCTACTTCCTGCTGTCTGTGTGAGTGTAGTAAAACAGCATAGACTTCTAAAGTTCCAGGAAACAGATCTTTCTCCCCACCCTATATAAGTCTATATGGTTCTACTGCACATGCATATGACCCAGAGCCAGCATTTGACTGGATTCTCAAGGTTCCAAATGCATGCAGAAAGTGTAGCGGTGAGAGGGCAAATATAATTTCCTTAGCCCTTTCCCACTAAACTGCAATGCATAGATATAAACCAACCAGATATAATGGGATTTTTGCTTGTAATGCATGAGTATTGCTGCATGAAAGCAGACAAGTGTGAATAGGCCCACAGTGACAGTTCTGTTTGTCTTTAACCTTCACCAATAGCCACACATACAAGAAATTAGTTCCAAGTGCAGGGAATCTCCCATTGCTAATAACTTCTTTGCAGCTCTCTTCAGTAGATCATGTGACATAAAGGACATGCGCTGGGAGGTGATTGTCAATATCTGTGAAGATTGCTGTAGTTTAAAGCAAATCAATGCATTAACAAAAAACAACCATAGTATGTATTCCTATTGTAATGCTGATGTTATAACAGGATAGTATATGCTGTGACTTTACAACTCCCTTAATAAGAAATACTGATAGTAATTATAGAGTAAGTATAAAGCTTGTTTGTCAATAAGACTGAATTCATGCAACAGACTGTAACATTGTTATATATGTGTTTAGTGTACACAAATTATTAGTGTCAGCAGTTGTGGAATTTTAATAATCATAATATAAGATTACTAGTTCTACCTGAGGTAAAATAAATTACTATTTTATTTACAGAAAATATAAAATTTAAATGCAAATATCTACAACATAACCACAATATATTACTTAAAATGTATTAAACAAGACAGACAGTTTTAGAGGACATTATCTGCAACACATAGTACCTGCATTTTAAATTAAAGTATTACAATGTCATTAATGTAATTGCCTGTTTAAATTAAGCTTATTTCACAAGGTTCCCTAGGAACTTTCAGTAACTTTGTCTGTACGGAGACTTATTGATCTAATGATCAATGGATGTTCTGTGCTAATATATGTACTAAATAAATGTAGTAATTATTGCAGTTGTCTTTCTTTTTAATGAACTTGGTGACAAAGAAGCATGTAAGTAGACAGCACAGTAGAATGTATTAAAGAGAAAATGTGATTTTCATTAAACACTTATGGTACCTGTTTGCAATGTAATTTATATATCAATACGATTTTTTTAAGGGACTAAGGAAGAAATAAGAAACACAAGAAATACATTCATGCCATGACATTCAAAGTGAAGCTTACCTTCCAAAGTGAGCACATTTGTTTATCAAACTTGGGACAGTTGGTGAAGAAAGAATTAAGACATTTGAATTGTTTGAAACCTTTCTGAAACTCTTCATAAACACCTATTATGATAAAGAAAAAATGCTTAGCTTTACATATATTTTGGACCAAGCCCGTGTATTGTCAGCCAGTTGGCAAACATTTTCAATGTCTAAGAGCATAAGCAAATTGTTAGCATAAAATGTCATTTAAAAAGCTAACTATAATACAATTTTAAAGTGTATTTTAACCCAAGCACAAAAATGTAATATATTGCAGGTTACGGGTCCTTTGATTTGGTAACTGCATTTGTCATTTGTTTTCATTATTCAATTTTTTTAAATTGTATTTCAACCTGGTAATTCTGACAGTACACCATTTCCTGTCCTAAGATAACAACTTTCACTCAAAGTACTGTATCTATTGAAGAGCAGCATTATAACCTTTTAGTAAAAAGTGAATTAGGACTACAGCACACTTCCCTCTATCCTCATCTAGGGTGGAGTTAAGTTTATAGAGATAAACTAGGCAGGGCAGATGACATGTATTCAAATAATGTTGCACAATAACTTAAAAGATCACTGGAATTCTGGCAGGCTCAACAGATTTTTTTGCATTTGTGGATCAGATATAACAAACCACCTTCAATGGTATGTTTAATTATAACCATAAGGTAGCGGGTAAGAATGTTCATTATTTGGGTTTAGTAGAATATTGTATCATGTTAAATGGTATTTTTATGGTAGTTAGAAAGAGACAATGTGGAAAAGTGGGGGTTTTTAAGCACTTTGAACGACACTTCGCAGGAGTGTTTTTATATAAAAAATATCAATTGTATTCAATACACAGTTAAAATAAGGCAAATTGAATAGTAAAAACCAAAGGAGAGAACACCTCTAATCTCCACCAGTACCCTCAGATACGGTTAACATAATTGGTCAGGCTAAGAGGTACAACTATATAATTAATTTATAGGTCTTAACTGTGATTGACACAGTTCAATTGATAGGCAATCTATAGCAATTCATCAGGTGTAGTATTGGGTGTGTAACAGAAAGCAACTACATAGGTGTTTAGAACCATCAGATAAGTCGAGGTGAGCTAGATATCGAGCCCAACCAGATCTGATCTAATTGGTTTAGCACGGTTGCTTGTAATAGTAGGTGCCAATGTTGGGCCATAACCTTTTTAATCTGCATGTGTTGATTGGAATATCGTGTGACGAATTGAACCTTGGGGGTGTCACCAGAGCTGCCTTTAAATTTGTTTTTATTTTTACTTTGTGAATTGTATATTAGTTGGTCTCTCTGTGGTATTTTTGTCCTTTTGTATGCCCTTTTCAATAGTTTTTTGCTGTAACCTCTCTGTAGGAGCCTGTCTTTGAGTTTGTTCGCTTCTACTATAAATGTTTCTTCCGTTAAACATATCCATTTCAGCCTTAAGTATTGACTGTAGGGGATGCTTTTTATCAAGGGCATGGGATGGGCACTGTGTGCGTGTAAAATTGTATTGCCCACTGTCTCTTTTCTATAGAGGGTGGTGTTAATGACACCCTCATTATCCACCCTAATGGTGACATCTAGGAAAGCTAAACTGCTCTGGTGACTAAAAACACAAAGCACGAACAGCGCTCTCGGACTGGACCTGGAGAGGTGAATTGTATGACCCTAACTAGCATGCAGCCCTGGGAAACAGGAGGAGTACCTGTACTTGTGGAAACCAAAAAGACAAACACGAGGGCGCAAAACTAAATGAGCTAACTGACTGGACCGAACATTTCATTAATTCTCCATACAGGTGAGTGCCACATAGAATATGCAATGTTTCAATATGCCCTCAGTAAATTGAATGCTTCTTGTGAGGTTTTAAACTACTTACAGACTTACCACTGGGTGTAGGTGCAGTTAGTCTTAAGATCTTGTTGAATGGCTTATACAGGCAAAAGTATTGGCTTTTGTGAGGATTGTATTGTTTATAAGACATTATATATGTAAACACTTTTTATTTTTTACCAACATAATACTAATACTATGCATAATAAGTAACTTTGATGTAATTATACAGTTATATGTATGTAGATACCCACCTCAATGTTGCCCTCCTGAAGAAATGGACAGGCTTGTCCACAAATTGCTTGTTATCATACAACCAATTAGAGGAACTGTGATTTTATGGTTAGACATTGAGGAATAGGGGCTGATTTATTACAGCTTTGTTAATTTGCCAGTGCTCCATAAATTTGCTTGTGTCAAAAGCACCCCATCCTGGTATTTATGAATGGCTGGGAAACTGTTGATAATCTTCCAAAGCAGTCTGATGTTGGATCAGCAGCTTTATGATGGTAGTTTTGCATGTACCTAGGACTTGCAGGGATTCACCAGCTATGTAGTGTTGAGCCGTGACAGACAAATTCAATTGCTTGCATACCCATAACTTTTCATGATGTAGTTAGCTGTTTAGCTAGCATGGTCTTATATATCTGAAATCAATATGGTAAAATATTTTTTGCATTAAAATATGACTGAAAATAGTTATGGGATGTGTAAGGGAAATTGCCTCTTACAGAGTTGTCACCTGAGTGGTGTTCATTTAAAACATTTCCCTATTATTACTGCACCAAAGTCACATCCAAAATGAGAATTTAGCCTCACTTTGATGTTGTTTGTTGTTGGAGATGTTGGCGAATAAGACAGTGTGAGCTCTCTATGGGAAACACAAAAACCAATCTGAAACTTATTATTCTTTAAAAAAAATGTTTATTTTGGAAACACACATACATCAGGTGCACTGTCTGTGGTTTCCTGGATGAATGTTACCCCCTTTAATGCCAGGCAAATTTGCATCAAACTCTGCAAGGGATGCTGACAGCTATTTTTATTTTAAGGGCTGCAATGTGTTTTATATTCCTTTTGGGTACACTATCAGTATTTGGTCTTTGAGCGATGTGCAGGTGTCAACTTGATCTTAATAAATGTTATTTGAATATTGCTCAACTAGTTCCCTTTCCTCCTGAGTTTGGCCTTTCAATCATTCCTACCTTTTCAGAAAGAAATAATTGCATGCAATTTCAAACATGATAAATGTTAAACCTTTACAATACTTCCTAATGTTTTATTTCCTTTAATAACTTTTGGTAAGATTTGATATACTGAAATTCTTGCTTGCATATTTGTGCTAGAGGGCAAGGAAATTCAGGAAGTACAAGAAATAAGATGTATTCCAGCATTGGGAAGTGGTGGCAATTGTCAAGGTAATTATCATACACTAGACATGTAAGTCGGCAAAAAAATTGTTTTGGTTCATTTCACTTCAGATTTTTGTTATTTCCTTTTCTGAGATTTTGGTCTAAAAGTCAATTTGTTTTGGCATACAGATTCAAATTTGTTGCAGAAAAGTGACATTAGATGTTGACTTTTTTCTTTTTAACTTTTGACAGAGAAATACTAAAAAAACCCAGCATGCAGTTTCCCACCCCAATTTTAATATCAGACCCTTTGGGTTTGGTAGGAAATTTAGGTGGGACCCCAACACAAACAACTGTGGATTCCTTAACAGACCCTTGATCCTAGTAGCAGCCTGGAAGAGCAGGAAAGGGGGGTAAGGGGTAGTTGTTACTCATTCACCAAATAACAGTAAAATAGTAAAACATACCACACCATAAAAACTTCTTTATTTAAAAAAATAACATAGTTTTATACAATTTCTTTAATTAAAAAAACAAAAAAGTCCATCAATGTACGAAATATCAGCAAAAAAATAAATCCCCAGCGCCATGACTGATCTTGACGAACACCAGCTGCAAAATGACAGCTCTGCTCCTGCATATAAACAAAGGGGTGGAGTGAGTTGTGGCATAATAGGACTTATTCCGCCCATTTATTTACATTCCATTATGGGACCGAGAGCTGTCACAGAATGTAAACAAATTGGCAGGCAGTGATAGTGACATCAAAACTCACTCTGCTCCTTTGTTGACATTCAGGAGCTGAACTATCATTTTGCAGCCAGCCTTCGTCAGCATTGGATGTGTCAGTGGGCGTTGGGATTTTTTTTTTCCGCCAAGTTGTTGGCTGTCATCCATTGTGACTGAGGTGCCTCTCTATCACTGGATCACATGACTGATCTATGAATTACATCGATTGACTTTTTTGTTTTTTTATAAAATACTTGTCAAAAACTGTGTTGTATTTCTTTTCAAATAAAGAACTTTGTACTATGACGTTGTGTATTTATTTACTATTTTACTGTAATTTGGTGAATGAGTAATGGTATAAAACTAGAGGTGTACTGAAATGAAAATTTTAAACCAAAACTAAAAAGCATAAAACGGAAAAAAACATTTCCAATTTTACAAAAAAATTAAATATTGTATTTTATTTGTTTTCATAAACTTTTATTGTTCATTTTATTAAATATTTAAATTTTTTAACTTTACTTTTGGGGGCTTCGGTGAAATAAAAAAAGATTGAAGACACAGTTCTCAATCTCTTTCTCTGCATCTCCTGTTATAAATGAACAGGAATCCTCTTTAATGAGTGCTCCTGTTCATTCATAACTTGTGGAGATCGTATGAGTTACTATGTATACAATTATGAATGAATAGGAAATGACATAGATCACTTCCTATTCATTCATAACAGGTACATAGTAACTCATACTATGTCCAAATATTTACTGAATGCTTGTACTGCTCTCCATCCTGACTCCCTGTCACAGGAGGGTGAGCCGACAGTGCAGGGAGAAGAGCTTGGTCTATTTTGACAGCTGACTCCTGTCCCTCACCGCCAGCTCAGGCTCCTGTGAGAGCACCCGGCTGTCTTCACCCCCACACCACTCTTCATCCTGATCAGTCAGAGGAGGCTGAGGGGGTAGTGGGAGGAGAGCCTGGCCTCCTGTGACATTGTAGCTCACAGCAATCTCCTCTCCCACACCACTTGGCCTCCTCTGACAGTTTCTGTCACCTACCTCTCCGTAGCTTGAAGTGACGAGGGAGGCCTCTCTTTCAACTCCAATCCCAAGACCCCTGGGTAATGGAACAGGGATAGTAGTCCAGAATCACCACTGCAGCACAGCAGACAACGCAGGGAATGCAGGTCTGGGATGCAGATCAGGTGGTAGCAAGGTCCGGAGCAGGTTGAGCAGGAACCATGCAGCAATACAGAACCAGTCAGCAGATGAATTCATAGTGGGGGGCAGGCCGAGGTCAAAACAAGGAGGACAGTGGATTACAAGAACAGCAGGCAGAAGAGGTATCAGGAAAAATCCAAGGTCAAGGAGCAGGAGAACAGAAGTAGGGTCAGGAGAGCTAGGTCAACAAACAGGAACAGAGGAACAATATGCTGGATACTTGATAGCTGAAAGCTGATGATTGTCCAGCACTGAACATCAGGGAGACACAGTTTAAATAGCCCGGCCGGTGCCAGAATCTGTAGTGTGCACACACATGTGAGCACATGCACAGATACACGCGCATCTACGCACACCCAGGCTTGACTCCATGGGGTTGATTTACTAACCTTATAAACACACCATGAACGTGTATACACCTCTGTAGTGTGTTCCCTCCCAGCATGATCTATGGGAGGAATCAAAACACCTTTGTAGTGTGTACACACCCAGAAGGTGTGTTGTGCAAAGCCCTGCAATGAATTGCAAGGTAATGTGGTGTAAATTAGCTCTATGTTATGTTGCTTGCGTTGATGAATGCAGGAATGTAAATGCATTAGCTAACCATTTTTGTCTAAACTGTGAATCAGCATTATATATGCATCATGTGCATGATTTTCCCATATATGGCATTAGTGGAAATATGCTTTTAGAGACTTTTTGGTTGATAAATAAGTTTTGCTGTGTGAAAATCACACACACCTGGTGCGTGCGTGTGTTTAGGTTAGTAAATCACCCCCCATGGGTCAAACCATGCGCATGCACAGATGCTCACGCAACACTACCATCAGGAGCTCTTCGACGGGCTTCATGACAGTTTCTCTCCTCTGCGCTCTGTCAGAGGGGACACAGAGCAGCGCACAGTGGGGTAGGAGAGAAACTATGCACGCACTGCAATTCTGACCGAAAGATGGCACTTTCGGCATTTTGATAATAGTGCCATTTTCGTCCGATATGTTTCGCTGGTGGAAATTTTGGTGCATCTCTGGTTACAACTACACCTTACACAATAATGAGGGTGGGTGGGATCTGGGTGCCCTTTTATGAAAGGGGGCACCCAGATTCCTATAAGCCCCCTTGCCCACAGACCCCCACAACCACCAGGCCAGGCTTGTGGGGAAGTTGCTCTTGTCCTCAGCTACAAGCACCCTCCCAATGTTGAGTGCATGCTTCCCCTTTCCTGCTCTGCCAGGCTGCTGCTAGGATCAATGGTCTGGTAAGCTATTTTAGGCAGAACTCCATGCTTTTTTTTGGCGTTGGTGTACCCCTAAAATTCCTGCCAGACGTAAAGGGTCTGTTATGAATTGTGGAGGACTGCATGTTTTTTTCTGTACATTGAAAAACATCCTACATTTTGGATGGAGCTAGATGTTTCAATGTGAAAATAAAAATCCCAGATCCTTTAGTGTCCCCATCTGGCAAAGCACCCTCCTCATGTTGAGGAGATGTGGCCTGGTATGGTGTGAGGGGGACTGCACTCTTGTCCTGCCCTTTCCTGCTCTGTCAAGCTGCTGCTAGGATCAAGGGTCTGGTTAGGGATTTTAGGGGGTCCTGCAATTTGTTTTTGGGGGGGCATTGGGGTTCCATCTAAAATTCCGACCACGCCTAAAGGGTCTGGTATGAATTGGGCTGGAGGAACCACACACTGTTTTTGTATTGTTTCTGTGGACTGTTAAAAAGAAAAGTCAACATTTAATGTCAATTTTCTGCAATTCATTTTTATTCAGAAATACAGTTTAGCTCATCTGAAATTAATGAAAATATCAGATACGTACGAGATACGTACCAAAACAAATTGACTTTCAAAAAACAAAAGAACGAAAAATCCAAAACAAAACAAAGTTTTTAATGGCTTACATGTCTAACTTCCAGATCAGAATCTTACTTTATTCAAAATCCAGATGAAATCTTACTCTACCTGGACAAGAAACTCAGAAGAGCATCTGCTCAGGGCAGGGAGAGGGGACATCTTCATACACAGGGAACATAATATAATAAAGAAAATATGTGGCACACAGCGTTATTCTTTTGGAGGGAGGCACAGACTAGTGCATTCAAGAAAGGTTGCCTCAGAAGAACCCATTATTTCTCTAACTTTTTGATTTACCAGGATGAATCTTGGTACTCACTTGTAGTAGATTACTTCAATAATACAGGCCATAAAAAAGGTCAAAAGGTCCTGGTAGCATACAACCCTCTGTATTATATCAAAGATAAAGAAAAGTTAAAAACACTTAAAAAACTGGCCAGTGACCATTTTTTCGCAAGGCATTTGGATTGCCACACACTCAAAACATGGCTTAATTTGCATTAATGCAGGTTAATCCTTAATTAACTGATTTCTTCAGGTGGGAACTATCAATTGCCATGTTCCACCTGCATTTCTCGTACGATCGCGGGATTTCCCGCGATTCTCGTACGAGAATCGTACAGTGTATGGGCACCTTAATACAAACCAATTCACATTATACAGTCAAGCACACAAGAAAGTATTCAAGAAAAGCATTCATTTTTTTCCTGTCATTTAATCCTAGCAGACCTGTTGCTTCTGTCCTTAATATCAATTTATTTTCTTCCTATAATAATATCTTACTCTGATCATCTCCACAGGATCCCATCATAATTGTTTTCAAGCACATTACTTTAATCACCTTTAAATCGCTCCTATGAACACTTCAAATGTCACTAATACACTGTGAAAATCCTCAGTAGACCTAACATGTTCCTAAATGTATTCCTTATTGATATGATATTAACTGCATGGACTTAACATGCAGTACACCACATGCTTCATCCTGCAAGTAATCATTTCTTCATTACAATGAACATGCCCCTTCAAGCCTAATGTTTTATCCTTAATCATATGCGGACATATGTTACAATAACCACATAAGTAATTACTTGTTGGGTGCATATCTGACCACCAAGTCACGTTTTTTCTCGTTGGAAATAACTCCTCACTAAATAATCTTTAACGGTTTTACATTTCCTAAATATAACAATTAGGGAATTATTTTCTTTATAATTCAGCCTTTCATCTTGCTCCCAATTTTTTGTCATTACCTGGCTGATCTTGTATGCCATAGGAGATAATTTAAAGGAAAGTGAAACCAATCCTGCGCTGTTTTACCTGCTTTATTCTAATTTCCTATTAGATCTGTTCTACTTTGTTTACATGCGTTTCCATTGGGATACAGCCAAATAGCCTTCGAAAACGAGCGTTTGTCGCGCAACTTTTTTACCACGAATCGCGGTAAAAAAACGTGTGACGGTCGCGCGACAGATGCGCATATGCAATACGCCTAGGTGTGACCGAGACCTTACTATACCTAAACCTAATAAGGACCCATCTCTTCCGGGTAATCACAGACCCATATCTTTGTTAAATTCTGATATCAAAATTTTTGCTAAAGCCCTCTCCAACAGACTCCTTCATATACTCCCACTCCTGATACATCCTGACCAGGTAGGCTTTGTACATGGAAGACAGGCTCCTGACGGGACAAGACGCTTCCTTAATATCATAAGGCACATTGAAATTGACAAAAAACTCCCTCTCCTCTTGTCCCTTGATGCCGAAAAGGCATTTGACAGGGTACACTGGGGATATTTATCGGCAGTACTCAATAAGTTTGTTTTTTCTGGCCCCATTCTCTCACTACGTGATCTCTACTCAGATGATTCACTGTTGTCTTTCCACCAATTACACACCTTATATAATCTACCAGCCAATGAATATTATCGATATTGTCAAATTCGTCATCTTTTCTCTCACATGTCTGTTCCAGATCACCTAGGTGTGGATTCTCGAATACACCGTCATCTCTTTTCCACTACCCCCTCACGCAAAGGTATATCGCTGTTCTACTCTTATATAGATAATAAACTACTGTTCGTTAAAACATCTCATATGGATAAATGGGAACGAGATCTAGGGGTCACTTTTTCTACGGAACAATGGCGAAGGGCAATGTCTCATTCTCATAAAGCTACACATTGTGCCAACCACTGGGAATTGTATCAAAAAATTGCTAACAGATGGTACCTTACTCCTTACTTATTATCTAAGTTTTCAGGCCATCAATCCCCCCAATGTTGGAGAGTTTGTGGAGCAATTGGTTCCTTACCACACTTACTTTGGTACTGTAAATCACTTCGGTCCTACTGGAACCAAGTCTTTAGTCTTATTTCTCAATTCTCCAGCGACCCTATCCCTCCATCTGTCCACTTGGCAATACTGCACATTGGAATAGAAGACATTCCCCCTCCCTCTAGAACTGTAATTGCTCACATTATTTTTGCAGCTAAACTGTTGCTTACCCATAAATGGCGAGACCCATCTCCCCCAACCATTTATGAGGTTATCTTTTCTGTGAACCTGCAATGCTCTTATGAACAGACCTTTGCCTTAAGTAATAATAAATATGCCTCTTTTCGGATTGCTGGGATAAACGGTTAACTAAACCTTACTGTTTGTTGTGATTCACTCAGTTCTGTTTGCATATTGTACCTGACGTTCACCCTTTCCCCTTCTCATCCTTCTTCCCTTCCCCCTCCCTGCCTTTTCTATCCTCCCTGAGGTGCTCGCTCACATTACCTCATTAGATCTGTCCTTACTGTTTAAACTGGTCCCTGTACCTCTAGTGATTGCACTGTATCCTGTTTGACTGATGTTATACTTTTAATGATTTCTTCTGATACTTCTCTGTGCCTTATTTGTTTGAGTACCTGATATGTCTAAATACTCAATAAAAATTATTGAAATAATAAAAAAAACACTTAACTCTGTTCTTTAGCTAACATGTAATGTACCATAAATGCTAATGGACCTATGGTGACATCTTCACTTTCTTCATCGATTTTTCTACTTACCCCCCAATGTGCAAGAATAGGAATGGGGTTCAAGTTAAAGATGATGCAGGGTTCGACCCTAATTCTGACTTCTTGCTGTTTGGTGAACAGGTGAACAATAAAGCCCAGCTGGTAGCTAAATGCAAACAAAGGGGTGGTATGCTGGCCAGGAAATGTATTTGTGGTGAGTCCTCTGGGAAGGCATTATTTTGGTTTTTGTGATGTTTTGTTTTGGCAGGTCCGAGGGTGTACTTCATTGTGACTGATGTGGATTTACATTGCTGAACAACGTGATTGGTGGTATATATACATTGTGTCATGCATTGTGTGCTTTTTTAACTTTAAATTTTTCAGTGACAGTTTCTTTGCAAAGAACCCTCTGACCTGTTGATACTTACCAGCAGTCCCCAGTTGCTTCTTCCTCCATCACACCTGGAGAAAATACATAGTGCTTTTGGGTATGGGGGCATTTGACTCTTCAATGTGATGATGTGTGTTTCTATAAGTCAATGGCAAGTCACTTACCATAGTTTTCAACACCAGTCCACACTGGAAATGTTAGTGTCATTTGTGATGGAGGAAGTAGCAGTCGGTGGCCACAGACAAGGTGAGTATCAATGGGTCTGGGCACTTTGCATAGACACTGCCATTATGTCTTAAATGGAAAAAAGTGACAGTATCTCTTTAAGTGAAAGCTTCCAGGATGTTTACAAAGAGTAGCATATCCTCAAGTGGTAAAAGATGCATCCTTGCTACCCTCTGACATTTATCACACTTCCAACAGGCTCTTTATAATATCTGAGTACAATGTTAATGCTCTATGTCCTATAAGGCATTTATGACCTTATTGTCTTTAAAATATCAAGTGTAATAATGTTTATGTTATTATTGTTATTACTATTATTTTATCAATAGTATGGCGTCAGCATGTGTAATATAATTCTATCTACTTTTCATATGTCTAATCATGGCAGTGGTAAATGAGAAGGTATGGCGGTTCTACCTACAAAAAAAATGAATCACTTTTATATTGTGAACCTTAAAATGTTTAAAGTAGATAAACACTACTGTGGGCCCAATAAGGGATTACCAGAAGACCATTTGTTTTTAATTTCTACTTTAACTTACACAAACCCACCTGAACATAATAAGAAGTGCAGGGGTGTGTTTTGATATAGATAATAGTACGTACTACACTTTCATTCACTTTTGAGAACACCTTTGCAAAGTCTTTGGTGCAAAGAATATACAAAATCTGTTCAGTCTCCATTACAAATGTGCCCGACGTTGGTTTGAGTTTTGGAGTAATTTTGCACATCCAAACATGGTGCAAAGTTTATACAAAAGGTATTTCTCTAGTTTGGTGTACTTTAGGCAGACTCTAGTTTGCATTGAGTATTGTGGTCATTGTGTATACAGCAATAGATCAGGTTTTATTCATTCCTGATTTTTAACAATCCAAATTCCCAAATCAAAAAAATGTGAACAGAAATGTTTGTTCTTTTCTAGGATTAAGCAATTAAAATAATACAGTCAAATGTATTAACTCTTTTGTTTCTATGCTAAGGTATTTAACATGTACTTTTATTGTTCTTACTGTAATCAGCAGTACAAATAGAACATTTTCCCACTTTGAATTGCAAGATGCACTGTTCATTGCCTAGAGAAAATTCATATTCAAGACCATTCTCACTATAATTTAGAATTGTATTATTTTATGCAGAATTTCTATTGATACAGTTGATGAATTGGAGCTTTTGTTGCATATTTCCATTATTACTGCAGCAGTTTATTACAACAGAAGGATATAAAATACTCTTACAAAGGAGGATGAAATCTGAAAGGAACAGCATTTCCTTCTATGAAAACAATCAAAATGCTGGCATCAAAACAGATCATTAGAATTGTGCAACTAAAATTATTTTGAAATTGCTAATCCTCTTGTGCATTTTATTGCTGGAATTTTCCATGACAAGTAATTTGTTTGCACAGGAGATAATTAAAAAGCTAATGTGTGGTGTACTGACTGTATATTGTGTGTTAAAACAATAAAGAAAACTGTACCTGCAACAAACCACTACATTAAGGGACCAATTGTATACTAAGGCACATTTTTAAGTTTCAAAAATGAATGCATTAAAGCTGAACTCCAGTCAAATAGCTAAGCATACATAAAATACATATAAGGAATTTGTTTTACCCGCCAAAGCATTTGTAATTCTCTATTCCAGTTGTAATATTTTTTACTGCTTTGCCTCACCACACTTCCCTGCCTGGCAGTGCAGGAGACCAGTTTTTTGTCACTTATGGGTCCTTATTTTGTTTCCCAGACCCTGTTGTTTTTTTTTGCTTACAGGTTTCTTCCCTACCAACTTTCTGGGACTAGGCAGTGAAAGGTGAAGCAGGCTGATGAGCTTATCTCTCTGTCACTCTAATTTCTTCTACTATCAGCATGCTTTCTGAACTAGCACAATTGATTGGCTCTTTGTCCTTGTTCTCCCATTCACATACTGAACTTAGCTGTATAGGGGACTAAAAGAGGCTGATACCAAATCACATTTGGGTACTTGCACTGTTTGCACTAGGAAATATACATGTGTCACCTTTGATATGCATATTACAGAACTTAAAAATATAGAATAAAATGTCTACTTTTTATTTACTGTGAAACTATATTAAAAAAAACTAGTCAAGATCAAAATAAATGTTTTTTTTCCTTGTTTTACATCTTTTTGTCTATAGATGTAACAGAACATATTTTTTTTTAAACAAACCCAGTGTATTTATCTTAAAAAAACACATTTGCTGCCAAATTTACAGGCCAGTAGTAGAAGTGTAAAAATTGTTCTAGTCCATAAGGGATGTGCAGGTATAGAGCTAAAGTGGTTAAGGATGAATTATTAAATACAAAGCTGTATTAACTTGTACCTTTTAATATCTGCTTGGAGTTTTGCTTTAATCACTTGAAGTCCACGGTGTTAAACCCCCTTCCTGTCCAGGCAATTTTTCAGTATTCCGCGTTGCAGTAATTTGAATGACATTTATTCCGTCATCCAACGATGTACTGAAATTAATTTTATGCAATTTTGGGGGGACAGATAGAGCTTTCTTTTGGTGGTATTTAATCACCACTGGGGATTTTATTTTTTACCATAGTAAGGAAAGGATTACCAAAAATTGTTTCCCCTATATTAAATTATAAAACATTTATTATTACCGAATGTTTTGGTAAAATATAAAAGACGGGGTCACATAGGGTAACAAGACATTAAACATGTCAAGCCTTAAAATTGTGTGCACGTGCAAAACCTCAAAAAACTACAATACCCAAAATTGGCCATAGGAAAAGCTTTAAAAGCTTTTACCGCTCATCAGTTTAGTGTTATCAGTGATTGATGGCACTAAAATGATTGCTCTCACTCCGACATTTTTGGCTATATGTAACATGTGTAGCGCAATTGTCATTTTCGCATGCTGGCGCATCTGACGCGTATTTACGTTTATATGTGCGTAAATGTGGGGGTGGGGGATTTAAAAATTTTTTTTTTACTTTTTTATATGTTCCTTTTTTTTTTACACTTAATGTCATTGCTATCACATAGGGCGATAACAATCCCCCTATATAATAACAAAGGCACAGTGACAGGTCCTCTTTATGGAGACATTAGTATTCTCTAAGACCCCTAATGTCACCTGGGGACCCCCAAAAGAAGCTAAGGAAACACAGATCTGCTTCATCAGCTTCTTCTCTCTGGCTTCCGCATCTCTTACACATCACTTCCGCATTCACAGTACGGAGGGAGCTCAGCAAGGAGGAAGATGCTGATCTCCCACCCATCTTCCTCCTGACACCCTCCCAAACCGGTCCCGAGCTGCAAATGGGGTAGCGGATCCCGGGATTGAAGGTGAGGGTGCAGGAGGGGGGGCAGCGGCGGCAGGACTCGAAGAGGGGGAGGGGGCCGCGCAGCAGCACATACAAGCGATCGGCAGGCTATAGAGCCACCGATCGTTTGTATGTGAAACAGCCGGTAACAGCTCTTCACAACGGACAGTTTTTTTCTGCCCGGGCGCCCGCGAGCAGAAAAAAAGCCATTTAATTACGGCAACCTGCCAAGCGGTTAAAGGAAGTTGTCTGCTAACATTTTTCAGTTGACTATTTAGTATCTGATACAATTTATTAAACAGGTTTTTAAAAAGACTGTTCGTAATAGAAATGGTAACTTGCTTACAGAAGAAATTGCAAATGCATGACAAAAAATGGTGATTGAAAATAATTTGAATGGAAAGAAAGGAAAGAAAAAGACCCTTGCAGTGAGGCTACCCCCTCCCCCACGCACACACTACAAGGGTTAAGTGCTCTTTTTGTCTAAAATAAAGCTGTATTACTCACCTGGTCAATGGACCTGAATTACTAAAGCAAATGAACAAGGATAAACCAGTCAGGATTATTCACAAAAGGGTGACGAGTTTGGAGAAGACAGGAGAAGTGAACAATCTAGGACAACATAGCTGAACTGAAAAGTGAGCTAAATTGGAGAATGTTTCTAGATCAGCTATTTTGGCCTAGATTCTAGATTTGGCCTTCTCCAAACTCTTCGCCCTTTTGTGATTAGACCTGTATGGTGCACTTGCATTGCAGAACCACACAAGAATGTGGATGTAGGAGTCCTAAAACATGTATGGCATGCTTTTATGGAAAAAAAATACATCAAAGGCACAGCCATTAATCACAGGAATCTGCATTCCAACCACAAACATATAGAATCTCATATATAAGCGAACGTTTGTGGCCAAATACACAGAGATATAAGCATGTGCTGTACATTATTTCCCTCACATGATTCATCAAGTTTTTTTTAAAAGTATGGCTTTTGTGTATTTAAAGTGTTAACAGTGGAGGGGGCATGGCTGAATGGCACCGTGAATGGATGTCTGTTCTAAAACCTCTGCACCAGGCTTGCTCTATTTTCCACTTCAACAATCTTATGGGCTAAAATAAATCTTCTAGAACATCTAAATCACTCTCCAGTACCCAGGGGAAGCCTCCATCTGCATCCTCCATTAAGGATTACTTTGATGGCCAGGAGATTCTTGCCCTCAAATGGATGCCCACATCACTTGGGTTTGCTATTATGTTACTTTTTAATAGGCCACATCTTTATGTTTTTTATATTTACCCATGGTTGCTGATGTAGTAGCATTGAATTATAAACATAAGATTGCGCTACAAGATTTTAAAACTGCAAAAAGCAGACATTTTATTTTTGCAAGAAACACATTTTGACTCTCAGAGGGAGCAAAAGAGGAATAAGCCCTGGGATAATATTTAGATAGGAATTTAAACAAACTCTAAGAGGGCAGGTGTGGCTATTCTTCTGAGTGCACTTTGTTCTTTTAAGCCTTCTAAGGTCGTCTTGGACAAACAGGGCAGATATGTCTTGCTGCATGGCATGTGGCAGGATGTCCAGCTCATGTTGTGTAACATATATGGATCTGATACTAACCAGATTTCATTTCTTGAATGGATCCTACAGACAGTGTCTAGATGGGAACATACATATTTTGTCTTAGGTGGTAACCTTCTCTTGGTAAACATGCCCCAAGATCGACTCTAAACACTTTCATAGTCTCTTATGTAAGTATTCTTTTTTGGATTCTTGGTGGATTGCTCACCCTGTGGAGAAGAGATACTCGGTTTTCTCTCCAGTGCATGACACTCATACATGGCTGGATTATTTTTTCATCAATGTCCCTGTCCTACGAAATATGGTCTCTGCAAACATTCAGTAATCAGTTTGTCCAAGGCAAACCAATCCCTTCCTCTTTTCTGTATTCTCATATAACAATGATACAGAAGCCTGACAAAGATATGAAATTGTGTTCTAACTATAGACCTATCACCCATGTAAATTCGGATTGAAATATTTTTACCAAAGTTTTGGCCAACAGATTAGCGACTTTCCTTCCGCAATTGATCCATTATGATCAGGTGGGCTTTATCATCTCTAGACAAGCCAGTGATAATACTCCTGAACCTCAGTGGAAACGTTATTGCTTAGTTTCGATGCGAAGAAGGCCTTTGATAGGCTTAGCTGGTTTTTTATTCATGCTACTTTTGGTGTATTTTGGTATCAGTGGCCCTTTTGCTAATATAATACACTCTTTAATTAGTTCCCTCAGCTTCAGTTAGGCTACATTATGCTACTTCATCACTGCTTCGCATTAGAAATGGCATGAGGTAAGGTTGCCCACTTTCCCCTCTTCTGTTTGCATTATGCATTGAACCTTTGGCAGCACATGTTCAACATTCCCCAGATATCTCGGGCATTGATCTTCATGGTCACCAATTTAAAATGGCACTATCTCCTGATGATGTACCCAATCATCTCCCTACCTAATGTGCATGTTGCAGCTGTCTTGCTTCTCTGATCTTTTGGGTTACTGCTTGAACACCACAAAAACTGAAGTCTTATCATTCACATTCTCCCCTGCTAGTTTATCTATTGCTAGCTCTTCTTACCCATACAGTTGGAAGTCACATAGCCTGAGATAACTGGCTTAGCTTACTTCCAATCCTTCTTCTCTCTATAACATCAATTTTAAGCCTTTGTTTAAGATGTTAAGGGCTTTGTTATGACAGTGAAGATCTTATATCTCATCCCTGACAGGTAAAATTGCAGCTATGAAGATTACCTTTTTTTGACTAAAGTTGCACTATTATTTTGAGACCCTCCCTGTAAATGTCCTTATCTCTGAATTCACATCCTTGCAGAGTGTTGTTTGCCCCTCTGACTAGAGGTGGTCTTGCTCTACCAAACCTATACTATTATGTTGCTGCCCATCTGTGGCACATACCCTGTTGGTGTTCTTGTCCCCCCTTGACAAGGTGTTCGGAGAGAGAACAACTTTAGCTTTTTCTCACCCATCCAAATACGCTTCTTTGGACAAAAGCAGTACACTTACGGAATGCTAATCTACTCATGTCCATGGTGTCCCTTAGAGGTTTATTGGTCAAACATAAATGTTCCCATAATTTGGCTTCAGATGTTTCTAGTGGGACATTCTTTCTATATACTCCAAATGTACCTTCCTGTCTCTCACTGGACTGGTCTTCCCTTTGGCAAGATAAGGGCCTTTTCTGGATTAGAGACCTTCTAGACAAAGTTTCTGAGTCATTTCTTCCTTTTCCCACTTTGCAACAAACATTTCAACTTCCATCCAAAGTGTTGTATTCCTATCTATCTTAAATTATCTTAATCTATTTCTCTAATGCTGCGCTTCACTGCTCGCACACCCTTTGAGATTATGTGTAGTTCTAACCCATCATCCAAGGGTCTAATCTCTGGCATATATAGACTTCTTCTTACCCCATGCCCAGATTTACCTGTTGAAAATTATTTTATGAGTAAATGGGAGGAGTTTCTTGGTCAAAAGATTGGACAGTGGGAACAGATTTAGAGGGCAGCGGCCAAATTCTTTACCTGTTCGCTTTATAAAGAAAACCAAAATCCTATTTTTTGGGGTAATATACCCCTGATAAATTACACACAATATCTCCAACTATGTCTCCCACTTGTTGATGTTGGCATTCCACTTGTGGCACTCTGTATCATATGTTTTGGACTTGTCCTGGGATTAGACCTTTTTGGACTCTGGTTCACAATACTCTGACTGATCTCTTTCCTATTATTGTACCTTCAACTACCATATATCTTGTTAGGTCTCCCTTTCCTGTGTTTGAATACATTTTTTAAGAAGCTTGCTTCCCATATCCCCACCGCAGCCCGTTAATTACTTTACATTGGAAGAAACCTGTACCTCTTATCTGGATCACTATGGTTGTACTAAAGCAGTAAGAAATATGGAGTTATTGATGGCTTCATTAAACAACACTTTAACTTTGTTAAATAAAGTTTGGGAACCATGGGATGTTCTAGAATTGGGCCATGAGGTGTTGTGATGCAAATTTTCTTTTCTAGTTTTGGAGAGCAATATCCTTTGATCCCTTTTTTTCTGCATATGCCTTGGGTTTGACCAGCAGTGTTCCTCTTGTATATCTCCTACTATTTCCTCTCTCTATTTCTTCTTTTGTTATGTTCTTGACGCTCTCTGTTTTCGCTTTTAATTTTGCAATACATTATGACATTATAATATTTTTCCTTATCTATTCATACTTTTCTACGGTTTTAAGCTTATCGAGAATGTTCTGTATGGCATAACGTTATGTATCTATTTGTTGTTTAGACTATTTTGGTCACTGTTCTTTTGCTGTTCATATTCTGATGCTTTTACAAAATGACTGTATTGTTCTTGGTTCATATAATTTAATGAAAATTACAATCTAAAAAAATAATTAAAAAAATAAAGTGTTAATAGTGGTTAGACAGATCCTAAGCCATTGGAAAAAGAAACTCACATTTTTAAACAGGAGTATTTCAGGAATGCCACAGCTTAGCTGCCATACAGGTACAAAGTAAGGCCTCATTCACATGGATATGCACAGCTGTACAGGATGCATGTCCATGCAGAGACCTAGGAGGGACAGGTGCTGCATGTAGCCACCTGAATCTCTGTATGACAGGGCGCAGATACACACCAATCTGAACTTACACATCCGTGAAAGGCAGGCAGTGTATTATGTTACCTGCCTTTACCCCCTTCTTTTCACTGTCCAATAGGATTGGCTGTTTTACCCTATTAAACAAATTAATTGAAATAATATTTGAATTTACCATTTGATCGAAATAATATTATATATTAATATATTTTCAAAGAAATGTTACTTAAGAATATTTTGAAAGTTATTGCTCCAATCCTGTTAGTTTTTCTGATGCAGGTACACATGTATGTATTTACAAACAGTTTTCTAAGGGCCATTATCTGCAATCTGCAGATGGGAAATTAAAGATTATAATTTATTAAAAGGACCTGGCTGAATACAACAAGGACTTAGGAAATCAATATATTCCTGAGTTTACTTCTTTTGGGTATCCCAAGTATTCAATCAATTTTGTGGTCGATAAGTTCCTATTATATTGTAGTTTTACTTAAATAAATATTTAAATGGTTATTCACTAAAGGGCCGAAGGATCTAGCTGTAGCTTCGGCTGATCCTTTGGCTCACTTAGGGTCGACTGAACCGAAGGGCTGTTGTACAGGCTATTCACAATATCGAGTACAGCAGCCGAAGGCAGGCAAACAGCTCAGACGAGCGCATATGCTTTGGCTCGGCTAGGCCTAGTCACAGCCGAAGTATATATGTATTTTATTTTCACATGTAAATTCTTTCTTTCTCTTTCTTTCTTTTTTTTTAAAAGCAAGAGGCTAGTAAAGGACTGAGCAGGTTTACATATTTGAAAGAAAGTTGCATTATGGTACATATTTCACTTTCTAAAACCACCCTAAATCAAACCTTCCTCAATGGCTCTAATGCACTTCACCACAATGGAGTAATTTCACCTACATTTCAGGGAAATAAAACATTTACTTTTTCACTTTCTCAATAGGCCGTTGTACTGGCTATTCACAATAGCCCGTACAGCAGCCGAAGGCAGGCAAACAGCTCAGACGAGAGCATATGCTTTGGCTCGGCTAGGCCTAGTCACAGCCGAAGTGAAAATAACAACTGGGTGGAGCCAGTGTAATGTCATGGCTGGCTCCACCCAGTTGTTATCATTCAATGATGACAGACCAGAATCCTCATGTTATTTGAGGACACTGGGCTGTCATTAAACAACAACAACTGGGCGGAGCCTTGACATCACGGCCACCTCCGCCCAGTTTTTATTTGTCCATGATGTCAACGCTATCTTCACCCAATTGTTTATATTGTGCCAGCATCTGTCAGATTCTTTATTCTGCAACAGGAGTTCTTCACGTGTGTCAGGTCAGTGCATGGTGTTTATTTTTTTTAATTTCGACGAGTCATCGTCGTCATGGACAAAGCTGGACATCATAATTGACCACTGGATTACATAGTTGGATCAATTTTTGGCCTTTTTTGAAAGGAATTGTCAAAATTATGTTGTGGTTTTTTTCAATTAAAGATTTTTTCAAAAGGTCTGGTGTGTTTAGTTACATTGTTATTTAACCCTTTAGTAAATGAGTAGGTGTACAAGTACCCCTTACTCATTCACAAGGGGGGCAACATCTGGGTGCCCCATTTATGAAAGGGGGTACCCAGATGCAAATAAACTAAAATGGCATTTTGTTTTAGTCATATTTTAGTCATCTGAATTTTTTGTTTTGTTGGCTAAATCTCCAGTAGATAAAATTGCAATGTATTTTCATCATAGTTTTAGCCCTATTAATTTAGTTTTTATTTGGTTTCATTTAGTTTTCATCACTAAAAACATGCAGCTGATGAAAACTATGAGGAAAGCTTTTAGTAAACTAAATTAACACTACAAGTAAAACCCTAAATTAGCAAAATTGTATTGTGGTAGTTTTTAAAAACTCTCCGGGTTATGGTATAACTAAAACAATAAAGTGATTCTAAGCATGTATTTTCATCATAGTTTTAGCCCTATTAATTTAGTTTTTATTTGGTTTCATTTAGTTTTCATCACTAAAAACATGCAGCTGATGAAAACTATGAGGAAAGCTTTTAGTAAACTAAATTAACACTACAAGTAAAACCCTAAATTAGCAAAATTGTATTGTGGTAGTTTTTAAAAACTCTCCGGGTTATGGTATAACTAAAACAATAAAGTGATTCTAAGCAGCTAAAAAATTTTACATTCTGATCCTTATAGCAATCATCTACCAATAATGCAAAATAAGAGGCACTTTGGTGCACACCACTTTTAAAGTATGCAGTGATGTGCTGCCCCAAAAAAGGGAAGCTTTCCCTATGTCAGAAATGAGTGTCAAACCAAAGCGTGAGGGCAGCCAGTTTAAGTTTGGATTGTTTGGATTTCTCCTGCAGTTCTGCCATTGCATCTAATTTATTAAATGTAGTGACAGCTATGGCAAATTGAGGACAGAATAGGGGAGCACACCACTTTCGTGCACTAGTATGCAGTGATATGCCACAAACAAAAGGGCAGATTTTCCTGTTTCCTGTTCAGTTTCCCTTTAAGAGATAAAGCTAAATATATAAATAAAATACTGTCAGTGCCACAGACAGTGCAAAAGAGACAGTAGGATCTTGTGAAATTTTAAAAGTAGCTGAGAAGCTAGTAAGGGAGGGAAGTGTTTTCTTTTTGTACAAATGGGCAGGCCCAGCGCTACCGCAAGGCAGGTCAACCGGCCACCTGAGGGCGCTGATGGGGTGAGGGCGGAAATCTATGGTCAGTCAGTGGCCACCTAACGATCACATTAGGCGGCCGCTCTTTGGATCTTGCCTAATTTAGCCGAGAGAATGGCCAGGTTGAGGAAGAGGTGGGGCCGAGGCGGGACCGGAGGCAGGGCTGTACCGGGCTGAGTGAGATGCGACTTGGCCGCCCAAGGCCAGCTGACAGGGGCGGACTGATGATAATTGCTGCGGTCCGGGGTGCCATGAATGCTCCGGGGCTGTCACTGCGGATAGCGAGCAGCACTTTTCTGTTTATAGCTGATGTTGTCCTCCTGTTCTTCCAGTGTGGGCTCTGCAGGAGCAGAGCATCCAACCATGGACCAGGCTGAGGCTGCAAATGAAAACAAAATATGAGTCCCCATTCACACCATTGCAATTGCGGATCAATGCGGAAACCGCACTGATCCGGAAACCACTGATTTCTAAAGGGAGATTTTGGTTGTTTTTTATTTTGTTTCAGCGCTGAAACGCAATTAAAAATGCCCCAAACTGCGCTAATTAGCGTGGTTCCATTGAAAGCTGTATGGAAACCACACTAATCAGTGCGGCAGTGGTGGATCCAGGGGGGGAGGCAACAGAGCAATTGCCCCACACAAGAAAATTGATGCACCCTACACGGCTCTTAGGGCAGCCATGGGGGGTATGGCCGATACACATGTTAGGGGCCTGGGGGGTCTGGGCTACTTACATGGGTATCATCAGTACCAGGGGCGGCATGGCAGAGGTGACAGGGAAGGAGGTGGAGAAGGCCGGGCCCCAGCAGCGGCAGGTAAGAGGAGCTGGGAGGAGGTGCAAGGAAAGGGACCCTGGCCAGCCCACCTGAGACCCTGCAGAGCCCACCATAGAGAGTCTCGGGTGGGCTGTGCCGGATCTATGGTTTGCTCTGCAGGGTCACTCTCAGGTGGGCTGTGTGGTGTCTCAGCTATGTGTGGGGTCTATGGTGGGCTCTGCATGATCTCAGGTGGGCTCTGCGTGGCCTCCGGTGGGCCCAGAGTCCAGCGCGTTGCTGAGCCCAGAGCATTCCTGAGCCCAGAGTCCAGTTAGTGTTAGTGAATAGGGAGTGCAGCTAGTGTTAGTGAATAGTTATTGTCAGTGAATAGAGGGTGCAGTTAGTATTAGTGAATAGGGAGTGCGGTTAGTGTTAGTGAAAAGGGAGTGTGGTTAGTGTTAGTGAATAGGGAGTGCGGTTTGTGTTAGTTTATGGTCCTGCTCAACATATTTTGCGCTTCTCTGAACTGTTACAGTATAATGCTACATATAATTCTTCTGTATAATGCTACATATAATTTTGTGTTATGTCACCAGGGCAGGTGCTGCTAGGCAAAGTAGGCAGCTTGTGAGCCTACATCCGAAAATGTTGATTGCGCTATACATGTTAGGTATCGCCGCATACGCCACAGAGAGAGCCACTATAGCTTAATAGAGCACAAATAAAATGTATGGCGATGTTGGGGTGGCATTGTGGTGGCGGGGGAGTGGCAGAAAATGTCACCTTCG
The DNA here is from genome assembly GCF_000935625.1 of Nanorana parkeri. Lineage (NCBI taxonomy): Eukaryota > Metazoa > Chordata > Amphibia > Anura > Dicroglossidae > Nanorana > Nanorana parkeri. Next base: position 132,075 of record NW_017308426.1, on the reverse strand, counting down.
CCTTTGTAGGCAAAAATCCTTCCACCGGCCCTGCAAATGGGCAATCAATTAAAGGATCCATTGCAGGGGTGGATAGCGTTGATGGCAAGAATTGTTTTGCTGACACAAGGAAATGATTTACATATTTTGTGTATAGAAGATTTGCAGCAACAAAGTCATGACTAGCAAATTAATTTGGAAAGCTGCAATGGGTTCATAAAGCATTTAGTAATTGACAACGAGGTCAGCAAGAAAAACTAGTAAGAGCTGTGAGGGACCCAGTGATCAACATTACACAAGTGTCAGTTTCAATGCAGACTTCAGCAGAAGATTTTTCAGATTTGAGAGAATGGAATGCACAAGCAACAGAAAAAGTAAAGTATGTACTATCTTTTTTTTACAGGTATGTCTTGCTTTAAAAAAATTATAGTGACAGGGTTGCTTTAAATCGGGGTGAGGAACGTCTGGCCAGCAAAATCATTTGGTCTGGCCCTCTGAGTCGGCTCCCCACTGCTTTCTAGTGTGATGCTGTAGACTGGAAGGGGTGATCTGCCCCTCCCTGTCTGCAGTGTCTTTGGCGGTTGTAAGCTCAGCACCGCCCCGTAGTTATCTCAACAGTGCCTGTGCATGCTGCCTGCGTGCGGCTTTGTGTCTGGGTAGCTGGCTGTATCTGCCTAACACTCCTCAGCACCATGTGCTGCCTGAGCTGCTCAGCCAGCACTGACAGGCTGTACTTGCTGGGTGAGACTCAGAGAGAGAGAGCCCTGAAATGTGTCCTCTGTGGGGAAGTCAAAAAGATACAAAAAAGGTCACAAGCAGTCCAGCATGTAGAAAAGTCAATGTGTATTGACTTCCCAGGTGTCACATCATCAGAGCGACATTTCAGAAAAGCAAAGTCTCTTCCTCAGGCAAAACAGTGCCCCATATTATCTATATAATATTATCTTATTTGAAAGCTTTAAATGTTTGTTGTCTCGCTCTCAGCACACTGGCAGTGTGATACTGCTTCCTGGTCCTAAGCTGCAGCCAGTGAGGGGGGGAAGGGGGGTATGTGTGCGTGTGTGTGTGTGTATCCGGGGTGGTTATTGTTGGTGTGTGTCCTAGAAAACCTGTAAAAGCAGTTTTGAGTAGCAGCAGCATCAATACCAGCTATCATCACATGCCTCACTAAAGAGAAGCAGTTTCAGCCATCACACTGGGGTTAGTTAATTAAATGTTTGACCAAATATAGTAGGCTAATTTTTAAGTTGATAATTTTGTATGGCCCACAAATGATGTTATAAATATCCAAATGCCCCTCGGCAGAAAAAAGGTTCCCCGCCCCTGCTTTAAACAGATGTAGACGTATAACAAACATTGTATTACAGTTTAAAAATATGCACACAATAAATAGATAAACCTTTCACCCAAACAATATCCCAAAATGTAGCCCCACTACTAGCCAAAAGACTATGCCTGTTGGAGGAACAGAAAATGACTTTTGTATAATGATTTTCATTTTTTTTTATTTTGCAATTTATTTTTTTCTAGCAGGAATTTGAATGTGTAAAGTAAGCAGTGTTGTATCTTCTTTATTTGCTTATAAGCAGAGAGAGGGCACAGTGTGATAATGAGGGCTGTGTCACAATGACACATCCTTCATTCTAGCTTTTGAAGATGCTGTAACAAGAACTAATAAGCAAGAGCTGTGACATGCCAGGTATCAGTATACTCATACCAGAAAATATGTAATTCTTTGTTTCTGATATGACCAGACTGGTAAATTATAAATAGCAACTTCTTCTCTGGAATATGTACAATATAAAGTGTTTATTGTGAGATAGTGAAGAGCAAACAACATTACAGCAAATAATGTAAAGCACAGATGGAACACAAAAAGACATACAATACATACGTAGCAATAAAATACAAGATTAAAAGAGATACGAGCACAAACCAAGCTATGAACAAGCTATTTACAATATATACAGTATAAAGAGGGTATATCAAGGACGAGTATGGGATTACAAGTGGAACCAGATTTTGGCCTTTATATTTACCTGGTAATCCTGCCAGTAACATATTTATTGTCCTACGCAGACAACGCTCACTTACTGTCCATCTCTATAACATGGGGGAGGCGTTCTATAGTCCACAGAAAGAGCTGGGATCATTGCAAACTGAAAGCAGTACAGGACAAGCAGGATCAATAGATTTTGAACAGATATAACAAAATGCTTTTACAGGGTTTTCATACACTTTAACCTACCAGAACACTTTACCATTACCCTACATTTTAGAAATACCACCTAACACCTCACCTCACACTTAAAGGGATCCCCAATGAATTCCTGATATTCAACCTATCCCTAACCCTTACCTCAACTCTTGACACTAAGCCTAACAGATTAATAGGCTATCATCCAAGACTTAAAAAAGAACTAAAGTCAAATCTTTTTTTGGCTTTAGCCCTTCTTTGGGTCACAGGAGTACATTTACTAATGTACTCCTGTGACCCAAAGTCTGCATCTAGCGGGCTACCACCTACTATTTGCTGATTAGCTGACAGCTTAGATCTGTGCTGTAATTGGTAAGTATCCTAACAATATTGTTGGGATCCATCTCACTGCCTGATTGACAGTTGGCTCTACCTTTCTAGAGGCATAGCCAGCTATGCCCACCCCTCCCCTGTCTGACCCGCCAATGAGCGATGGAGGAACAGAGATGGAAATCCCTGTGGGTAGTCACCACTTCCTGCAGGGAAAAATTTGTGAGCTGAGCGATCAGTGGTTTGTGATTACTCGGCTCTCAATTTATAGAGCCGGCATGTGACAGCTGAAGTACCACACTCCAGATCTTAGTATTAGGAAGAGTACATTTCACTCTCCCAATACTTCTCCTTTAAATATTACCAGAACTATCAGTGCTCGCTTTATCCCACTCAGTTTGTGTCCATGTCTTGACTTAAAAAGTACCTTGAAGAAAGTACTTTAGGTCCTGTATATATCCTGCAAAAGGCCATCAAACGCTGAGAGAAAACAATGAATAAAGATTGTGGTGAGCAGGCACAGAGTTTTTATTATTGTCAAAAGGACCTGCGCTATGGAAAAGGCCAAACAAGCTGCTGTGCTAAATTAGTGTTTTTTAAAGACACCATGTGACAATAGTAACAAAGTGCAAGGCGCTTAAAAAATGTGAACAGTTTTAAAATTCCATATGAGAATGTGCAGATCATAAAATCAACAGTGTATCTCTGTATACTATTATAAAATAAATTATGAAAAATTCCCTGTATCTATCACCCTTGTGATAAATCAATAAATAACTATATAAGTCCACTCTTAGTAGAAAAAGTGTAATGTCCTTTAATACAGCTATTAATCTGTGTCCAAAATGCAATACATTCAGAAAATGTGCATCTCACACAATAGTAGTGCCACTCATCAAAGTGCTCCATGTAAACCAATACAACAGATTTTAATGACCTCTTATGAAAGGTCATATAATGCTTAGTGCGGTCTCTGTTTCTCAGCTTTGCTTTTGATACCTCTCCATATTAACCAGCAAGGATTTCCAAAACGCTCTATTTGTCTCCACAATCATTCAGGAGGGAGACAAAATAAATGCTCATAGTGTAGTATATTTAAAAAAAAAACAACACGCTTTAATACAATAAATAAAACTGCTCACAAGATTAAAAAAAGGCGATCACATTCAATAAAATTCAATAAAACAATTATTATTCAATAATAATTGATGTATTTCGTCATCAAGACGTGGTCTGGATGCACATGGCTTTCAGACTCTGACTGGCTTGCAAAAGTGAGTTAAAGGAGAACTATGACATGAGTGATTTCCACTCACCTCATAGTTCTAAGCCGACCTGTGACAATGAGACTGTCACAGGTCGGCTCAGTAGATCGGGAGGTGAGAGAACACATACCGGGTTCCCTCACCTCTTGATCCTGTCACGGCTCTCTGCCGTGACAGGGGAAGGGCTGGATTCCCCGTTCCGATCTGCCAGCGCTGACTGGCGGAACGGACGGGGGAGGGGGCGGGTACAGCTGGCTCTGCCTCTAGATAGGCAGAGCCAGCTGTCACTCACGCAGCTGGGCGGATCCCGTCATCTAAGTCGGGATCTGCTCCAGGTGCGGCGTCTCAGTATACCGCGAGCTCTAGCTCGCGGTATACTGAGCTTAGGGTAACGAGAGGACACTAGTTTGTGTCCTCCCGTTACCCCAAGGAGAACTATGGGGAAAAACACTGACCCCATAGTTCTCCTTTAAAGCCTCTTTAAGACAGATGACTTAGAAAAGGTTGAAGATTTCCACTCGGTTTATGTTCTGGTGACAACTTACAATTTTGCCAATGGGATGTTCCCTTACTTTAAGGATTGGTTACAGGGGTCACCAGGACAAATATAGAGGGTGAATCTCTTTAGTGGGACACAAAGGAATTTATTTTTTAAAAGCAAATATACCATTTCCCAATACAAGGGAATTTTCACTTTGCAAAGGAAATTTTCCCTTAGGTTAGTGAATGAGGTAAAGCTTTATTGACTAGCATTATCCAGTAATATGAAAGAAAAAATACTGTATTTGTTATTGTTTGTTATTGAGTATTTGTTGCAAAGTGATTTTTTTACCACATTCACTAGGCTGAGTAAGTGCCCTTGCAAAGTAAAAATTCCCTTACAGAGTTACCAGCCTATTTGTCTTTACTCAACTCCAAACAAATGATAAAAAAAAATGACAAGGGTTCTAACCTCTCACCGTGCATAACATGAAAACATGTTGGCTTTAGTAACACTTTAATTACACACAAGTTGGCTCCATTGAACTAAAATGTGATTCTAAAGTCGGGTTGTTTCACCAGAGCCTATTTTGGGATACACGGCAAAGAGAGTGACTATATATGCAAACAAAACTTTTCAGCTTTTATTTATAAATAATGTGGAAAACTATTTAGATTTTTGTTTTTACATTAACAAAGTATTTTATATAGACCAGTAACATAAAATCCTAATTAAAAGTTGTCACATTAACAAAAATGGAAAAAGTGTAAGGGGGTGAACACTTATGAAAATTACTGATTATATTTACATATGAGCTCTTTCATAGACTCTTAGGTAAAATAGACTAACTGAATTATTACTATAAGCAGAATGCTAACTCAAACTATAGATGCATTTGAAAGAGTTATCATCTAAACCACATTGCATCACGCAAAATAGGGTGAGGATTGCTAAACTGTTCCTAATGTATTAAAGTTTTTTTCCCTGCATTTATGCTATCTTGACTTCATTTACATGTATTTAATAAGGCAGAGGCAGTTTGTTCCATAGTTGTCAAGTAACTAGTGTTAGAGAGAAGAAAGGAAGGGGAACATGTGGCAGAGTGATTAATGATCACGATTAACTTCCTGCAGATTGTGGTTTTATGCCCCTGTGATTCTCCTGTCATTATCAAGCACAGGAAACAACATTTCTAGAGACAGACATGCTGCTTTATAACACACATCCTCAAGCTTATTATTATTTCATTAGGAGAGGTTACTACTATAAAGTATTGTAATTGCAAGGCATACAACAGTTCAAGACATTGAGTTTGGTTTATAAAGTATTGCATGAAGTGGCCAATTGTATATATTGTGATATTCCTGTAGTGCTCACAAGTTCATAACTCTTAACTGCTTACATATATTTAATAGTGCGCAAACAGTGATATTATAAATTTACATTTTATACTAATATCTTTCAGTGATATTTACTAAGTTTCTTATAAGTTTTATAGCATAATCTTTTAATAGAGTTTGTTTTCCATTGTGCCACATTTATAAAAGTACACTAAGTGGGTAAAATTTTTGTATGTATGCTAAAAAAAATCATGACTGCTTTTCCTTTACTTAAAGCAGGTAACTCAAGTTGATAGAACATGACGCAGAGACCCTGACAAGGAAAACAAAATGCTGCAGGTATAAAGTGTAGGCTCCTAGAGTAAGAATGATTCAAAGCTTAGCACACTGCTCATTCTTTTTTATTATTTACTATGACATGTTTGTGAACAAACTGTTAATTGTGTTAAGAATACATTCATATGAGTAAGATTTAATGAATCACCAGTCCAAGTCTATTATCTCATGATAGGCTGTTTAAGTCCACATTAATAAAACATGGTTGTAGAATCTTAAGGGTATCTAAACCTAAAAGCAAAGAGTATAGTGCAGCATGCAAATCCTTAATTGTGATGGCTGCATTTGTTTTTTTCTCTTTTTAGTCTTTTTTCCTTTATTTTTACCTGGTGATCCAGCTAACAAATCTGTTATTTTTCAACGTAAGTGGAAAATAGAGGGTTGAGACAAACCATTTAACACTGACAGGGGTAATTACAATTGTTCTCTTTTATTCATTTATGTAAAACCTTTATTCTAAAAAGAAAAAAATCATTGCTGTAAATGCTTAAAAAGTGTCACGTGGAGTTCAGATTTAATTTGTTAGTCGCATCCATCTAAATTTGCTAGTACATCTAACACTACCATCTCCACAGGGTGACAATGCTGCTTTCCAAGGTTGGCTCCATTGCTTCTCCATAGAATGGAGCCACCCAAAGACCAGAAGTGTTTTATTGTCCAGATCACTAGGTAAAAATAAAAGGAAAACAGCCTAAAAAAGAAAAACGAATGCAGACACAGTATTTAAGGATTGGTAAGCTGAACTATCACAGTTTTTTAGGTTTAGATATGCTTTTATATCTATGCTCCTTTTTTGTCCCCCTTGAAGAGTTTTTCATCAGAAACTCATCCAACCTTAGTTTTAGCCTAAAGGATCTAAGATCATAGAATCAATTTAATAAATCAGGGCTATCAGTGCAAATGGTGGAAGAGTTTGACACCATATCAAAGAGTGCTCTTTTTTTAACCTTTTTGGGTAGTAAACATAATCTTTAGGCCTCGTTCACACCTGAACGTTTTGTAGCGTGTTCTACACTCAACAAACGCTTTACAAAATGCTCAAACATCTAAATCCCATTGTATTCAATGGGTCTGGTTCACACCTTGGCGTATTTCAGCCCGTCCCTAACGCACTACAAAACGGCCCACGCCTGAAAAGGTACATGTACTACTTTGTGCCGTTTTTGTTGCGCGTTTCCATTGGGATACAGTCAAGTAGCCCTCGGAAACGCGCATTTGTCGCGCGATTTTTTTACAGCGAATCGCGGTAAAAAAAACGCGCGACAGACGCGCATATGCAATACGCCTAGGTGTGAACCAGGCCTTAGGGATGAGCGAATATTCCCAGGTTATATTTGGGGGTGGTGAATTGTGATACAAAATTCTGGTCATTTTCAAGGCTAATAGGCAAGCTATTGTCAAAAAAGAGTGTGGAAAGCAAGACAATGCCATGGTTGATAGTTCACAAAGCAAAAAAAAGTTTAAAGTATTGTACAGTCAGAGAAGGGTCCTGTCAATGTGACTTCGATGGTAACATAGGAACAATGCCAATCTTTTCATTTACATGCTGGGAGATGCCTTTAAGCTGTATGTGTTGTTAAGCTGTATGTGTTGTTAAAGAACATCAATATTTTCATGGGCCTTGTCACTGTAGTTTGGCCTCAAATATTTTGGATATGTAATTGATTATTTACCATTACATATAGCTTGGCCCAAATACAGCACCCCATGTTTAGGCAACCTTAAAAAAAACATTTTTAATGTAGATTTGGCTATTCACCTTGTTTTTTAGCAGCAGCAACATGCTTGAATTGAATATTGTAAGTAGAAGCCACAATAGTTCTAAAAGTTATAGGAACGTTTTATGCTGGCTCGTTATGCAGTTTATTGTGCGGTTTCAGATTCGGAGGCTCATTGCCTCCGAATCCAAGACAGCATAAAAATCTGTTTGACAAAACAAATGAAAATGTTTTTAGTTTTCATTTGTTTAGTTTGAAACACATTTTTTTTGCCATGCGCAGTTCTAGAAAGTTTACACACAAACAAAAAAAAGCTCAAGTACTAGTGCTAGTACCAGTGACACAACAGTTTAATAGAAATGTTTGTGAACTTCTTTTTTCATAGTACCAACCAGTCTGTCAAACCCCAAATGTCAAGCACAACCCCACAGTTGAATTTCCAAACTCTTCCCATAACCATATCCCCAATCATTCTCAAAAATAAAAATCCTACTATGATTCAGGTATGTGTTCGGTAGAAATTTCCTAGTGTCAGAACAACACACAAACACTTGATGGGGCAGCAAGTAGAAAGAGACAAAGCAGGTTTTATCTTGCAATAAAAAATAGAATGTAATGCATATGATAAAAGCAACAAATATTGTTAGGTGACTGGACAGTGTGTAAGGATAGCCATACATGGATAGATAATTCTGAAATAATAGATTCCTTCATCCACAGAGTGAATGGAGAAAGCTACACTGCTGGATACTGTATTCATACAATACAAATATTGTGCAAGTCGTTACAACACCATCATGAAACAATATAAAAATAAATATACAAATACTAAAATAACAACATTTCATCACATCTATATAGTGAATAAAATCACAATTTTTTATTTTTTAATGTTGAGTGTTTCTTTCATAGCACCATGGCTGATTAGATTGTGTATATCCATCTATAGCACGATTTGATAGTAGGTGAATGTATTCAGACAGCCACAGCACCCAGGGCTCACTGAATACCTGTATAGTGACTGCATGAAATTTACCTCATGCAGGGTAGCCCCCAGGTTAGGGTAATTGCAATGCAGGCAGAGGCTTCAGGCAAATACTGTGCTGTTGGCAGCAAATACATTAATAAAGAACCACACTGCAGAACTCTGTGGACTGGTCCTTAGGATAACAGTGGTCTGAGGGGGGAGAGTGCCACCAGATGAATTAGAATGGCTGTACCCTTTAGTTGTCTGCAAGCTGCCCCTGGAACAAAATATCCCTTGCTGTTGTTCTTCCTCTCCCTTAGAACTTTCCTCCTCACCAATTGGTGGCATCCACAGGCTATCTCCACTTCATCATCCACCATCTCTATATCACTGGAGCCTACTTGGCAGTAGGCTCCACCTGCTGGAAAAATCACTGACCCTTTCTGCTCTCTGCCTGATATCCCCTCTGTTGCCATATAAAGTTTTGCTTGTGTAATATATTAATTAGATAATATAATATATATATTTGACTGCATCTATCTGCATGTTATGTGACTCTCAGTTCCTCAATTGTGTTACTGTGAATCTGTCTGCTTTAAAGTCCTAGCTATTGTTTTGTTTGCTTATCACATCTCACATGGGGGGTAAACAGCAACCTCATTTAAATCCTCCAATCAGGTTACACCCAATGTACATTTGGTAGGCAGTGTACAGAAAGGAGGATATATAGGGTATTGTTAGCAAGCCACATGCTCTCTTTTTACCTGGAACACAAAGGCATTCAGTATGAACAGGCGAGAAGCTGAGAGGTAAAACTCCACCACACTTGTACATTGTCTTGTAAATATTGTTTTGTGTGTTATTTATAAATATGTAACCCTACCAATAAATGTATATTGCTGATGCAACTACTTCTTTTGTCTAAGAATCCTCCGATCTAGGGGTGTTTATGTGAATATTATTGTAGTCATTGGAATATATTTACATATCCATTTCACCTGGGTAATACCTCCATGTTCTAAGCACTAATGTCCTTATCCATAATATATCTGAAATGAGAATACTTGTAAATGTCCAAGATCATCCTCAAGGCACCTCTTATAGTGCGGTCCTAACTCTAAACTATGAGAGTCTCCATCTTGAAGCACGTGGGGGCAGAAGATTTCAAATTGGGTGCAGGTTTGTCAGGAGGAAGCCCAACCTCCTTAAAAGGCACAGGAACACACAAGGGAGCATTTGAAATCTTCTGCCCCATGTGCTCCAAGATGGAGACTCTGGTGGTGCCTAACCAGAACTTGCTCAACCCCTACTACCACTGTATGGAGAACCACTGCCTCTACCTTTAGGCCTGCTTGACATTTTTTATATAATTAATTGACCTAATTTAATTTCAGCTTTGCCAATAGGGGCAATAAATATATGGTTGTTTAGTGTACAATACTTTTACTGCACAAGTATGTGCAGTAACATTTCCTCCCCTGCCATTTGATGCTGCAGCGCTGGCCTTCCTCTGACCAGGCAAATGAAAGCTTCCACATCTATCATGCTCCAGCATTCTCTCTGTATTTCCTCTATTTACAGTAGAACTTGCTATGGGAGGAGCCCTGTTGTCATGTACATGTGTTTTTATTGGAATTCCATTGAAGTTCAAAAGGACCAAAAATGCACTTTTCCACACCAAAAAGGAAGCACATGCAGCATTTAAAAAAATTAATGACAGCTAATCGCATTGAATCCTTTTGTCATGTGTTGATGCATAAATAAATTGCAGATTTGAATGGGGGCTAAATGCACAAACCTTTGTTGACATGTTTTTATTTAGATACTGCTAAGTCAAAAGAGCAAAGGTTTGTATTTTTAACAATTGTAAACAGCTTTTCACACTCCTGTAATTTTTAGCTACAGTGACCTTTCATGATGTTTGCAGAAAACGCTACTATTTGTTACTTGAAATGTAAAAAATAAATTAAGCATATATTGCTAGTCAATATGAAAATGCCTATGCTGCATGGGATTATGATAGCAGCATTAAATAATTATTAAAAAAACTATTTAAATTGCTTTTGTTGCATTAAACACTTGAGCTATTTATATTGATTTGTAGGCAATTCAGCCTTTAAACCAAATATATATTTGTATGTGCATTTATTATCTTCACCTGCCCTAATATTTATTGATGTTAAATGTGTAATTTAGTCAAATTTAATTGCATTAGTGAAAACACATAGCTATATGCATTATAGCCCTGTATATCTCTAGCTCTAGTTTAGAGAAACCAGTCATTGTCAAATCGTCATAAGACATTTGTATATAGTTTTTCAATATTCCATATGAGGTGATGGGAGCTTGTAATTAAATATATTCTTCGTTGTGGGTTGTCACTGTCCAGGGGAGTTGCATACAAATGAATTGTAAATGGGGTTATTGATCTGACCAGGCGTATCCAGTTAATTACATAGAGTATGGCAGGTCACAATACAGTCTTCAGTCGTTTCAGAGCCGAGACCCTTGATTCTCACAATAGGTACATACAATCTTCAAAGGTTTCCTTGTAGGTAGTAAACAACCAGAGTGTCTACCGTGGTTTAGATGCAATCTTGGCCTGGGGTTAGCCTATGGACACATGCTCATCTGGAATTTCCCGCCATTAAAAGATTTGCATAGAAAGGGGTTGGAAGTTCTAACAAAGGGTATTTGGAAGCATCTAATCCCCATAGAAGAATTCTAATCTGATTGAATTATGCATTGGGAGGCCACCAATCAATGCGTCCCTATGAACAAAGGGGGTATATCAACCATAGGGGGAAGAGAATAGGTCTTTGTGATGACCAGAGGGGCCCATACCTGAATATCTCCTGGTAATTATCCGGATAGGTCTGTGCACTTATATATGTTGTGTATGTGTGTACCATGGTGTGTTTTTTTATTAATATGTATATGTATGCTTAGATTTCTTCTTTATGTTTTGTAGTTAAATAGATTGTTGGTTCACTGTATTTAAGTCTTAATACTATATACCAATACATTTCTGTTATTGTGTTGAGCTCTAAAATCTCATGATTGAATCCTCAGAACCTTATACCTGTAAATGTGAATGCTTATTTAGCAGATCATAACTTAAACTAGTAATTTGGGTAACAATAACATATATGTCTGTGTAAAGTTGTCCTCCTCCCAATCTATTCTAGAATTTATGAAACTGAGGCAGGGAATGTTTTAAATATTCTTTGCTACAACACTGATCACAGATAATTATGTCTACTTTTTAATGTGAGATAGAAAAAAGGAAGTTTATGATTTGGACCAATTGTTTATGATAGTGATTCTTTTAAGCTCTTTTGTTTCATTGCCTTGCATTCTATTCTGATTAAGCTATGTCATATATTTTTTCTTTACACATATAAAGGTCTATACTAGTTTGCACATGGCATCCTAATGGTGTGTGAGCCATGTAGGTAGACCAAGAGACTAACCAGTCTTGAGTTAAAAGGCTAAACATATTTAATGGCGTGTTTTCTGATGTGTACACCCCTTCAAAGAAAGAAAGAAAGAAAAAGAAAAAGAAAAGAAAAGAAAAGAAAATGTGTCAGGGGTTTCAAACTAATACACAAAAGGCTATAGTCATAGTTATGACTTGAATATACTGTATCTAATTATGAATAGCTGAAATTCCTTTCACTGTACCAATAAAAGGCAGTTTTAAGGTGCCCATACACTGTGCGATTATCCCGCGATCGTATGATAATCGCAATGTGTATGGAAGGCGTGCAACCGTTTTTACTGTACGGTCACACGTCTTTTGTCTAAGGAGCATGTTCGAAAGACAAATGCAGAACGGGCCAGTGTGCGCACGCGTACACTGCCCGCTCAGCATTGCGGTCATCGGAAGCCCGCCCCTCAGCAGATTGCAAGTACGATCTGCCTGTCCAAGATGGGCAGATCTTATGTTTTTTTAAATTACTTTACAACCATTGCAAGACTAAGGTCTTGTGATGGTTGTAAAGTGTATGACCACCTTAACTCTGTATCAGAGGAGTGAAATTAACTGATTGCAGGGACTGGTAATTAGGAGTTAAGTTCATGTTCAGATACTTGACCTTATTCATTCTCAATGTGTATTGAACTTTATGTTTGAGGGTTGCTAAAATAGTGAGGGAGATACAAAGGGGCAAGGTCTCTGTTTTAGAGTTTTTTTAGTTTAAATCCTGAAAATGTACAATATTGATCTAACCTTTTATAAATATTAAGAAAAGAGATTAGAAATGGGGATATGGTTTGGACTACATCCTTTCAGTGTCTAGTTGACTTCTTCCTAACCAAAACGGTTCCAATTGTGACAGCAGACAAGCACAATCACCTGGGATTGCAAATATGTGTGTCCTAGGTTCAGGTTAGATACAGATTTCTTCCACTAGAGGGAGTGCTTGAGTGGTAGAGGTAATGAGCCCAGCTGAAGCAAGCTGGCTCATTAGGACCTCTATAAGAACTCCCAGTACCTATCCGTCTGGTGAAAAAGAAAAAAACCCAAACTCGTGCGGTGAGACACAGTTTGTTCAGTAGGAAGATATGTGCTAGGGGCAGCATGAGGTTGCACCTACTTGATAGTGAGGGAAACTCTGTATAGGAAGTTTGCAAATTTTTGCTTGTAAATAGTGCAAATAAACTGCACGTGTGTTTTCACCTAGAGAAATCGTTGCTTGCTGTGCCTATTTACTGAGTATTGAACTGCTCCAGGGAGTCTCACACACCCGCTGCCAAGCTAAAACCCTCACAATTGCTGGAGAAAGCCGTAGGCAATCTATAAAACAGGGGGTGCAAAGGCCAGCATGGAAGAGTTACTGAGACAACTTGCTGTGGCAAACGCCAATCAACAGCAGGTGACTATTTAGCAAAGGGGTACAATGAACAATACCAGCAGAGTCTGGAAGCGCAGCAGCAAGCTCAGCTGCAAGCGGAGGCCCACTATATAGACTTGTTGCAGCAGCAGGAGAAGAGATTCCAGCAAAAAATGTAGGCATTAATGCAGCAGCATCCGCAGAACCAGCAGACCAGTGAGGCGAGTGGTTCCAGTAATACACCATCATTTCACGTGATTCACTTGCTGCCAAAAATGACTGCGGATGATCCTGAGGTGTTTTTTACTACTTTTGAAACAACTGCTGAACGTGAACTAAGGCCCAAAAAGTAGTTGGCTGAGCTGGTGGCCTCATTATTAGCTGGAGAATCACATAAAGCTTATTATGGTCTGGAGCCTGGGCAAGCAAAGGACTATGACTTGCTTAAACCTGGAATATTGGTGTGACTGTGGGTAACTCTGGTTGTACGGGCTCAGCGTGTGCATAACTGGACTAATCGGCTTGGGAAATCCCCAGGTCACAGATGTATGATCTTATCCACTTGACCAGTAAGTGGCTGTAGCCAGAGACTTTGATTGCACTAAAGATTGTGGAATGTGTGGTCATGGATCAGACGAAAACATACAGCCTATTGAGTTTTCTAATCTGGAGGTACATGGAGAAGATTTGGCCACTAAACAGTTAAAATACCCCACACTGATAAGAGCACGGGAGAATGCGGTAAAAGTAGAGAATGAACTAGTAAACCCAGATGGGACACTTACTTTCCCATACTTCATTCTGGAAAAGGATCTGCTCTATCGAGTTGCGCAAAAAGCTTGAGGAAACCATGGAGCAACTTGTGGTGCCCAAACTTTACCGGACGTTGGTGTTGGAATTGGTCCATGGGCACATTCTGGGAGTTCTTTTGGGGGATGAAAAAACCCATGAGAGTAGTACAGAGATTCTACTGGCCAGGGGGTTGTAAAGAAAATAGAAAATGATTGTCCTTCCTGTCCAGTGTATCAGACATTGGCACCAATGCCACATTTTCATAACCCAATAGTGACCTCTGCCCAATATTGATGTCCCTTTCGAGGGGATCGTAATAGATGTGGTAGGTCCTTTGATCAAGTCTGCTAGGGGACATCAATATATTTTAGTTATACTGGATTACGCGACCTGCTATCTGGAAGCAAATCCTCTCCGAAATACCTCGGCCAAAACAAGAGCCAAAGAGCTTTTTCAGGTTTTCAGCCGAGTGGGTATTTGTAAGGAACTGCTTACAGACCAGGGTACCCCCTTTATATCTTGGGTTATGAAAGAGCTGTGCAAGTTATTAAAAGTGACTAATTTGCACACCTCTGTGTATCATCCCCAAACAGATGGGTTGGTTGAAAGCTTCAACAAAACCTTGAAACAAATGTTAAGGAAGGTGGTGGATAAAGATGGAAAGAACGGGAATTGCCTAATACCCTATTTGATGTTTGCCACCAGGGAGGTTCCATAGTCTGCCACAGGTTTTTCTCCTTTGAATCATTGTATGGGAGACGCCCAAGGGGGCTATAAGATATTGCTAAGGAAACTTGGGAAAGTGAGAGTTCTCCTCACAGAAGCATGATTGAGCATGTGGCACAGAGGCAGGAGAGAAGTGCGCAGGTGATGTAATCCGAAAATAACATTTGGTGAAAGCGATTTGATGTCACAGTTGGCTCTGCCCAGTTGTTGTCATTCAATGACAGCACAGCGTCCTCAGGTCACTGAATGACAACAATTGGGTGGAGCCAGCTATGACATCATTGCAGGCTCCACCATTTGAGTTGATTTGGACGGCCTATGTGATGCCACTGCTAGCTCCACCTATTTGTTTACTTTTTGTCGGCACCTGTCCTACAGATCATTTTGCTGCGTGTGTTCGGCGGGCTTTTCTTTATTTTGGTGAGTCGCCAATGTAATTGACAATGCTGGACGCTGTGAGTGAGGTGGATTACTTTTTACTAAATCATGGGTTGCCTCCCTGTGGGCACCTAGTTTACACCTCTCCCCCTAGGTTCAGTATATTTTGTAAAAGAAAGAGGGGTATAAGGGTTTATGGAGGGGTGTAAATGACCATCCAAGAGAGATATGCTAAAAATATCAAAATTTATTTAGTTTGAATAATATAAAAAATATTACATTTCATATGTCCAACAGAACCCTGCATGAGATTTGTTTGCATATTCACTGATTCAGTACATACAACTCTAAATGTCCCAAGTATTCATACATAACATGATGTTAATCACATATTCGAAAATATAGTTGAAAATAAGATAATTGTCCTTATCGTGGCTTAGCTTAGCTTAATAGGCCCTGACGCGTTTCACCACTGGCTTCATCAGGGGGCCCACTGAGGATGAATCATGCAGGGTTAGTTTGCGGAGTAGGGGAGATGCCTGGAGAAATGGGAGGGCAGTAGGCGGGTGACCCCACCACCTCCCTCACGGTCTCGTTTGTTTGTCACACCTGGGACCTCAGGGTTACATAGAGAGACGGCATCAAGTCATCCAGCCAAATTCACCAGGAAGGGTTATCCAAAATAAAAGTGTGTTGAGGAAACAAGGCTGTATTTCTATTGGGTCTCCCTGGTGGTGTAAGGCTAGCTACATGCCTCCATGGCGATCTCCGCTGGGTGAATGGTGCTGGTGAATTTGGCTGGATGACTTGATGCCGGCTCACTTCAGCTCAGTTATTTACTTGGCTGCATCGGGCAGCTTTGTGAATAACCCCAGGACAAATATCAACAGTAGATGTTCATAACAATTATAAGGAAAATATAGGAGGCCAAAACACCAAGATACTAGAGGGAGTCAGCTGAAAAGTGTGTCAAGGGTTTGACACTGAAGGGTTGTAATCTTTTGCACAGCTTGTATGTTTGCCTTATCAAAATATTAATGCTAATTTTATTAAATATGTTTAGTTTTACATATCTAGTGAATCCAGCATTTGCTATATTTCAGTTTCCCATCATGTTTTTAAAGAATAAATCTGAAAACCAAAAGGTAATTAGATTGGATATGTTTTTACACCATCAAAATGCAAAGATATGTTTTAGGCATAATGATGATGATGCATATGTGATGACAGTCACAGATGTTGCCCATATTGTTTACAAAATGTGCAAGTGCAGCTGTCACATAACACACGTAAAACACATTTTTGTGATAGAGTCAGCAAGATAGAGTCAGCAAGATATAAACAAAGTCTCCATGTTGAATCATGCATAGACAGAACCAATTAACAAAGTGAGATATCAAAAATAGATTTCATGAACTGTAGTAGGATACCACATTTGAATTAGATAGTATAACATAAATCATATTCAATTCTCCTGAATACTGTGAGGGGGAAGAACAAACAAGACAGAGGGGAATTTATCAAAACTGAAGCAGACAAAATCTGGAGCAAATGTGCATGGCAACCAATCAGCTTCTCTCTTTAATTTTGAAATCTTGACTGAACAAACTAATGAGATAAGCTAATTGGTTTCCATCTTCACTCTGCAACTGACTCCAAGCTGTAGAGGGACTACAAATCCCAGCAATACATTGTACAGCAATTCAGAATACTTCCAGCGATAGAGAACTACAAATGCTATACCATCAGCTATAGAGGACTACACAAGCCAGCAATACATTATACAGCAATGCAGAATAATATGAAGCTAAATATTTTGCTCACCAGGGCTGTGTGGCATCTTAGGAGGTTGTGCAGGGTCTTACCAGGGCTGTGTGGGGTGTCTGGAGGCTGTGGCCCCTTCATCAGACTTGTCTTACCAGGGCTGTGTGCGGATCTCACCATGGCTGTGTGGTGTCACCGTGGCCTGCCTGTACGCAATTTTGTTTGTGGATGAATTTTCATTGCAGCAAAGTGACAATTAAAAAAATTTAATGTCACTTTTCTGCAATGAAATGAACTATACGAACATGAGACGGAAATGAACATTCGTACAGACTACTGCTAACGAATTTCGTCCGAATCCCGAAAAACGAAATAACGCAAAATACGAATCAAAACATGAAAAAAAATTTTTTGCCGATTCACATGTCTAGTGTCCAGCGGGTCACGAAGCCCTGCGTCCAGCGGGTAATGTGACTGTGGGGGGGACATTCGAGTGTAAGCTCCTCTGTACAGAGACTGATGGGACCAGTGCTGCAACAAATAATCGACTAAGTCGATTAAAATCGATGATGGAAAATTTTGTCAACGTTTTGGATCATCGATTAGTCGGCTTTCGATTAGTTGCCCCCGTTTGCGGCTCCACAAACATGGCACACTTCACGCCGCACCTCCTCCCCGCTCTCCCAGCTCTGAGCTCTCTCCCGCCGCTGCTCGCCAAGATGATCACGTCGTTCCATGGAGACTGCAGTGTGTGGGAAAGGAAGCTGCCAACAGTCCCAAGATCTTGGAAGAAAATAAAGTTGCTTGAAGAGTGTGCAGGTAAGACTACCTGCACCCCCCCCCACACATGCTGTATAAATGTATTGCTGGGATAGGTTGTATTCCTCTATAGCTGATGGTACATATACAGTGCAATATACCATCAGCTATAGAGGACCACAAATCCCAGCAATACATTATAGCTGGTGGTATTCTGCATTGCGCTGTATAATGTATTATTACTGGGATTTGTAGTCCTCTATAGTCGTTGCCATTCTGCATTGATTGCTGTATAATTTAAAATTTTTACATTTCACTATATTGCACACCACAGTTTTTTTTTTTTTGTTTGTTCCACCGCTCCAAGCTTGACTGACGTGATTGGCTCAGTGTTCTCTGTACAGCACTGTGGCATATGTCAGAGCTATATACATGCATAATCATAGTGTGCGATTGTGGGGGGATATTAGAGTGTAAGCTCCTCTGTATGGTGGGGCCCGGCCTAAAGCAATGTAAGGGGCCATACAATTTCTGAAGGCTGCACTGACTGGTGCTGTAAGCAGGCAGGCACTGTGAGGTCCCAGGAAGGCTGCCCAAAGTCTCTAGCAAGGGCAGAACGGCAACTGCTCCTGTTAAAATTGTAAAGGGTCTTATCGACCTTTAGTATCACTCCACTGATACTGCATCCCTAGCCTCATTCTTACATCATGTCCAAAAAAAGGGGGAGGTGGATGTGGGTGGGACTTATTGGTTTTAGAAGCCCCCTGTAGAATAAGGGGATCCCAGGTATCCGCCCCCCACAGGTGAATGAGTATGTGGCACAAAAAAATTGTAAATGGTAATTTAAAACAACCACAACGCGAAAGAAGTATTTTATTGAAAAAAGTCCCCCAATGAAAATCCATCACTAATGTCATGCAAAAAAAATAGATCCACGTCAATCACAATGAATGCCACCCAACAATGTGGACCTGCCAACACAATGACCTGCTGTGCCTAACGATCTTCACCCGCAAGAGCCCTAGTGATGTAATTGACCACATATGACCAGAGATCCCTCTGCTGTGTTTATGTTTCAGGACATGGATGTACATGAGGAGATTAGCATTAGATTTATATCAGGAAACGTTTTTTTTAATAGAGGACTTTCATGTTGTGGTTGATTTTATTTCCTTTTTAAACTTTTTTTGTGAATGAGCAACAAGGTTCTATGTACCTTGTACTGATTCATGTAGGGAAGTGGAGATCTGTGGACCCACTATTCTAAAGGAGGATTGCAGATTCTGAAAACTTTTAGGGGACAGGATGTGGGGATGATGTCGTAGACAAAATTAAATTTGATACCACACATAAGAGATTATGAAATGATCAAAATAGAATCAAAACAGTATTAATGAGGGTCGGAGAGATGTATAATACTGTTCATTGATTTGATTCTATTTTGATCATTTCATAATCTCTTTTTCATGTCTTGCTACACAGTTGGGGGTTGTTTTGAGAGTCATCTGTTAATAAATCCACCCTATTTTGGGGTTTAATCAAAATTGGGTTTTGATAACACACATACCTAGAAGAGAAAGTTTAAGGTGCAGCCATATAGCATAGTGCTAGATAAACTGACATGGACACAAACACCTGCATTGCAGTTTCCATTTTATTATAAACAAATTATATTTCCATAATCATTAATAATGCATTTTGTACATTTTAATGCGTTAACAACTCATTAATTATGTATATTAGATATATTGTGAAATCAACAATGTGTGATAAATGTTTTAAACTTAAACTACTGTATGTATTCTTGACTTACATTGGTCATTATCAGCAGGATGTAACCTAAGCAGAACAGTATACTCCCAAAACAAAGAAAAGAAGATATGTTTAGCTAAAATATGCTATGGGTTAGCATATGTTAAAGCAATGCTCTAACTTAGTTTTATGAATATCCATAATATCTCCATCAATGTGGCCCTTGTCCTCAACAAAATGGCCAGGCCTGGCCACCCCCCCTTCCCAGGTACCCTTTCAATGTGAAGGCATGTGGCCTGGTATGGTGCAGAAGTGGGGTGCATGTTTTCTTCCAGCTTTCTTGGTAAAGTGTGTGCAGAAGGGACTTATCAAAAACTAAAAACCACTTTAGAATAAGAGGATACTCAGATATCTGCCCCCATGGGAATAAGTAACAGTTGCATAGTACCTCTTTTATTTATTAATTTAAAAAAATTGAAAAATCAAATACATTTTTTTTAAGGTTATTAAAAAAGAAAATACACCATCAATTATGTTTTCGAGGGATGTTGATCCATGTCAACCACAATATGTAACACCCAACAATGTTCACGACAATCTGCTGCTACTCCCATTGTGAAAGGTCAGCTCCCGGCCACTGCTGGAATGTAACCACAGTGGTGGGATCCTGGGTGAATTCATTGACCAAATATAGTCATGAGTAGATTTGATAATGATGTCATGCAGTTTATCCAGGCACTTTTGTATACACCTCAGCAGCAATGAGAAGCTGTCAAGGTGAACTGGCCAAATATGGCCAGTTTGTATTCCCATTGTCCAAACTGTGGACAGGCTGGGTTCAGGTCGCACTCATGCTCAACCCAACCAAAGGATGCAGTTTGTTAAGTTTAAGGCAGCCAATTATTCAGATTACTGTAAGTTTTATGCTTCACATACTAAAGAGGATGGTCTCCCAAATCCCACTAATGACAGCATTACCAGTCCAGTAGTGAGTCAAAATCAATTATTGCAATTTCTTCTGGCTTTCTGGTTCACCAACTACAAAAATAGCCACCCAAATCCCACAAATCCCAGCATTAGTAGTCCAGAAAAGAGTGACTGATCCGCCCCCAAAATATATATCATTCCTAATGTACCACAGGATATGCTTTGCTCATTTCCAATCAGTCAATTTATGAGATTACATTACCAGGAGTTTCTGGTTCATTTGCTAAATATGATGGTGGCCCAAATGCCATAAATGCAAGCAGTACTAGTTCCAAACTGAGAGCCTGACCTACAAATAATTTACACTATTATTTCTGTGCCACCATATATAGTTTTTTTTATGTTTAGCTAATCGGTTATTAAACATGTGCATTGTCAATGCCTAATGCTGTGCAGATTCCCCATGATCCATGAGACATGCAGGCTTGAACTGGCCCACTGGAGCACAGGAGGTTCCTCCAAAAGGCCATGATTAGGTAGGCCAAAAAATTAAGAAAGCAGTACCTAATGGGGGTCTTTCATTTCTACCTTTCATTCCTGTCGATGTCGGCCTGCTTCCTGCACCAATCATTCCATCCCCGGGGGGCCCAGACACATCATTCCCAACAATTCTTATTGTGCATGTCAACTAAAGCAAGTCACTAATCTATTACCAGCTGCCTACTGGTTGCGACCCTAGCTTTTTCCCTCTTCTGCTTCAGTCGGCATCCTGCACATGCATGCATGTACATTTTCAGCTTGAACAGACTTGGTCTGTTATTACTGAAAGGCAAAATATTTGTGCAAAGCAATTTTTGGGTCTCTATATCACATACTCAAATCCATCCAACAGAAAGCCTGAGTACAGTATCAATAATAATAATAATAATAATAATTATTATTATTATTATTATTGGCACAATCACCAGAACGCAACTAAATCAAGAGGAACTTCCCCATAAGATCAAATAAAAATGCCCTCCAAACCACCTCTTGGAAAAGCTACGGAAAGGGTTGGTTGAAATTGTTTGTGAATATTTTTAAAAAGTTAGATACCAAATGTCTGCAAATTGTAGTTGCTCAAATTGAGGATTATTTGATATGTAAAGTTTGATTAATAGTCATTTTATATAAAATGTTATGACATTGGTGTATTGACTACAATATCTGATCAATATATTGCTGCTTAGATGGATAAAACCAGTTTCTAAAAAAAACATGAATATATCTGCTTGACTCCAAATATTTTACAGTTTAAGTATATATACACGGTCCCTGACCCAGGCAGTAATATTATGTGCACACAAAAATGTGTGAGTCTTGGATGAAACTATTCATACATAGAACCCTTAAGTGTTTTTTAGGGTCCACCTGAAGAAATTAAGCAACCCTCAAAAAAGCAAAATTTCTGCATCACCCTCTGCTGTATGCTTAGAGAATTATAGAAAATGATACATGGCTTAATATTAAAGATGAAAATGTAATGTCAATTAAGATGTAATCACATTAGGTTTTAAAGATATATTCATTTTAACTAAAATTAAGTTACCCTTAAAATTTACATTGTATTTTTGTGCATAGTTTTGCTGGAATTCTAGGTTTTTACACTCACTGGCCACTTTATCAGGTACACCTGCTCAACTGCTCATTAACGCAACTATCTAATCAGCTAATCACATGGCAGCAACTTAATGCATTTATGCATATAGACATGGTAAAGACAATTTGCTGAAGTTCAAACCAAGCATCAGAATGGTGAAGAAATGTGGCATGGTTTTTGATGCCAGATGGGCTGGTCTGAGAATTTCAGAAACTGTTGATCTGCTGGAAGTTTCAAGCACAACCCTCTTTAGGGTTTACAGAAAATGGCCTTGGAAAGAGAAAATATCCAGTTAACAGCAGTTCTCTAGGTGGAAATGCCTAGTTGATACCAGAGGAGATGGTTGGCCTGGATGGCCAGACTGGTTCAAGCTGATAGAAAGGCAATGGTAATTTAAGATGCACAAAGCCAGCTGTTACTAATTGCAAAATCAGCCTTGCATTGTAATAGATGTTTTAATGGATTTCAATTTACTGAATTCAGAGCACTTACTAAATATTTCTTACTGAATGCTGTGGGTTGCTTTGCACAGCTTTGTTGATCTTTGAAGTTATTTATTACATAAGTACATTATTGTTTACTAACAAATTCTACAAACACTGACTAGCGTAAGCTTGGTAGAAGAACTTTAGGATTTAAGTATACATGCAGTACATCAGAAAAGAGCAGAGTGTGGCTAGGGTAAATAGGGTGCCCTGTCTATATTTGCATCAATTATTGAGGGGGTGAAATACTAAATCATTTTTTGGGGGGGGTAAAATGCAAAGAATGTGTTAATTGCTTTCTCACTGCAGGTTTTTCCCATTTCTGAAATAGATGACTGGTTCTTGGGCCACCCATTTGCCAAAGCTATCATGTACAATGCAGTCAACTGCCCACTCACATTTCTAGACTGAAGTGGAAGCATTAAGTATTCCTCTGCATAACAAATCCCTAAACTAAATGAGCAGTAGTTCCTGAATATACATTGTGTGGGGCACCCTAATTACCTTTTTCATAGCTGACCGGAGTTCAGCTTTAACCAAACTGACAGTTCCATGTTTCTTATACTGAAATATTTGGGGTATTTATAGACAGTGTAGGAACTAGCTTCAAATATGCATCCACTCACAAAATATTTTTAGATTCATGCCCACTTTTATTAAAATACACAGTTAAGTTCAGACACAGGGTTTTTAGCATTCTTTTTTATATGCCACAAAGCGAATGCAAATACTTCACCAGCCTCCTTGCTTCCATGTGAAGCACTGCTGCTCTAGCCTCACACTTTAGGCTTGTGTCTGATCCTAGAGACAGTATTTTCTCACACAAGTTCTATGCACTTTTGCACTCATCTGCACTTGCTTCCATCCAGAGTCCTTGAATTCAGACCTCCTTGGTCTCCCCAATGGCACTGCCTCCTTATATAATTGTCGTTTATCCCATCCAAGACTCTACAAAGCTCCAGACTCCAGGACCCATGTTAATTTTTTTAAATCATGAAGGCAACAGAAAAGCCAGTCTTCTCCATACAAGACACTTGGTAGAAATTAAACCCTATTCACACAGTGACGTAGCAACATAGTGACACATATCTGCCTTCTTACACCACATGGGGAGGAATATATAGAACTTTACCCCCAACTATGGCACCTCTGTGCCAGATATCACCTACATGTGCACATTCCTGCCTGTTATCACATTTCCCTTCTCACTAATGGAGACCTCTGCTTTCTCCCTCAACAGGTGACATTTTATGTTTCCCCCTTCTATATTGGCTGGGGCTTTAAAAAGACCTACACATTTATTTTTTCAGGGAACCCTTCCACAATTGCCTCTTACTAAATCTTATTGGGGACCCACCAATCACTTAACCATCCCATGCACCTTTTTCTTGCTTACTGGGCTCCCTATCCCAACCTCTCCCTCTTTCCTAGACTTTGGAACATCTCTCCCTAGACTACCATCCCAAGTCTGTAGAGGGCCTACTTTAACTAAGTTGTTTTAACTTGCAGATGGCATATAAAGTAATTTAGTCATCCAATGCTACAGATTAAGTGTACCTGATACATGAACTGCTGTCATACCTTAAAGTATAACTCAGTCTCACTCCTCTTGTGGAAGGGGAAAAGTTGTAATACATGTGTTGATGTAAGTAGTATGTGATTTTACCCACAGATGAGATCCATATAGTTGCCTAGTGTGTTACACTTATGCTCCAATCAAAGGTACCCCATGTGGCAGTAATGAGGTCATAGCACCTGAATATTATTTTGAACATTCCGTATTTGCCATATATTGCTGAAACTCTTCGTTCAAAAAAACAGGCTGCCCTGACACCGAAGGGTTATATCATGTTAACGCCATCTCAACATTCCAAAGAAACAGATTTCTGTTAATCTGGGCCTGTGATCTTTATAGTCCATAGCCCTAATTACTGATGTGAGGTACCAGGCCTACCCTAATAACCTTTTTATGGCTACCATTAATGAAAAGTCAACAGGCAGCACTTGACAACCTCAGCTAGAGATTGCCTGGTTTGATAACAAACTAACTGACCTATACCCCAACTTTGGTCATGAAAGGTGAGTCCCAATATCACCTAACTCTCATAGCTCTTAAAAAAAAAAGAGAATGATATTGTAAATTTAATTGCATAAATAGTGGAGTCTCATCAAGAGAAATCCAAACATATCAATCATGAGTGGGCTATGATGGTCAGAGGCCTGACAAGTCACATTAACCCTCCTGGGCCAGCCCGAATTCACACAAATGCCAAGTTTGGGATTGATATGAATCTAATGTCATGACACTATAATTTAGGGATTAGACAGTAATATTTAGGAATATTGAACTATGTTTATAGTTATAAAATTGATAGTTTTGTAGAGGCAGAGAAGGACTTTGTAAGGGCTTAGCCCTTCTGCATATCCTCCCCAGCCCTGCCTTATGGGCCAGCTCTATGAAACCCCCTAGAAGACTGACAAACAGCTGCTGCATGGGCAGCTGGAAGGCTCTCACAATATCGGAGGCACTTGTAACATCAAGTAGCTTGTAACACCAAAACGCATAACCTCAGAAGGAGAAGCTCATGTAACATCAAAGAGTTCCCCATCAAAAAAAATATTTTTGCAAGCCTTACTTGGAGAAAGAGCATAAAGGGGCAAGCCACCACACAATTTCCACATTGGCCACATGGCAAAAAAAAGCAACCTTCTGACTATTCAGCAGACCCTTTCCTCTTAGAAACTCCTGACAGGCAGAAACACAAAACATCCTCCTAGGATTGCAGAGTCACACTCCTCTGAAGCTTTAATTTCCCAATGACGTGTGCCCACTTGTTACTATGGGAGATAGCTCTTTCTCATCTGAAGCTGGTTGGCTCTCCAAGTTATGCTATATCTTGTTTTCTCAAGGAACCTGTGCTTTACATTTGCAATAAATGTCAAGGCCTCAGCCCAAATGGTAAGTTACACGGAACTTCCCCTGCCAAATGGGTTGTAGCAACTCAGACCACAGGTTTTTTGGCCATGCCTCTGGCACAGAACATTTTTCAAAGTCAAACAAAAAGTCTTTCACCTCATCCATAGGTGACATGTTTGGCATGCAGTCAGTTGCACTGATTCTTCCTGTTTTTCTATAGGCAGCTGCAGTCATTATACACTTTTGGTCCACCTCTAACTTTCTTATGGCACTAAAAGCATGCTTTCCAGTTGTGGTAGCTGGGGTCACCACTGCCAACAGGCCTTTCCACTGATCCCGGGCAGACTCCCAAACTG
Source organism: Nanorana parkeri (assembly GCF_000935625.1). Classification (NCBI taxonomy): domain Eukaryota; kingdom Metazoa; phylum Chordata; class Amphibia; order Anura; family Dicroglossidae; genus Nanorana; species Nanorana parkeri. The sequence goes on along the minus strand of NW_017308426.1, from coordinate 106,132 downwards.
GCAGAGCTAGTTTGGGCACCCGTAGGGTTTCCACAGGTAATAACATCCCTTCCAGCCACAAAACGTCCCTGAACATCTTAGTAAAATAGAGCTTTTTTTCTCAAATGACCCATAAAGTCACTCCATTTGCACAATCCAAAATACTTTACAGTTTAGAAAAAATGGAGTAATATCTTTTAACAGGCTTTTACTTTCTCTTCTACAGGCTCTCCTCACACACACACACACACACACACACACACACACACACACTGTACTCTCTTAAACTCAGAAACACCAGTTCAAAAAACAGTTAAACTTACTTCTTCTTAGTGGGTGCATTCCATATTAACCATTGTCTACCTCTACCATATTTGGGAACTAGCTTCAAATGGTAGGAGCTTTAAAAGGACACATCCACTCACAACTATTTTTTTAGGGCTTCCTTGCCCACTTTTATTAACAAAGTTAAGTTCTGACACAAAAGGTTACCCTCACAGTGGTTTTTCAGCATTCCTCCTCCAATGCCACAAAGACAATGCAAATACCTCACCAGTCTCCTGGCTTCCACTTGCAACACCCCTGCGCTAACCTCAAACTTTAGGCCCTTGTCTTGTACTCCAGACAGTACTCTTTCACACAAGTTCTGTACCCACATGTACCTTCTCTGGCTGCACTCATTTGCACTGGCTCCCACCACAACTCCTGGTTAGAGCTCCCAATTCCTGGGATGGAAATTGAACATTAATAGGTTTTGCAATGCACTGGCCAAAGAGCTGAGAATGATCTGCAGTTATATATTTGGCACGATAACTATATAAATATTCATAAGTAAACATGACCCTGTATCTGAAGATATGGTAATGTATATTTTTATATAAAACTTTTTAAAGTTAGTTTGAAATTTCCCAAGCTTAGAATTTAACAAATATATATTGTGAGGATTAGCTCCAAACGGTAGTGCGTTAAGGACACTTCCACTCACTTAAGTTTTATTTTTAGAGGCTTCTTTGCCCACTTTTATTGGTTCAAAAGTCAAAAAATATCCACACAGGTTTTCCTAACAAATGGTACACAGTACTGGCAACAAAAATACTGATTAGGATTCTTGTCTTGTACCTTCAGCATCTGGTCGTTTGGACCCTCTGGTTGTCTAGCTTTGTGTGTTTCTCGCACAGGCTGGTCCTCACCACACAGTCAAAAAAGCAATATAGACAATAAAAAGTCTCAAGGAAAAAACAAAAGCAAACGATGGTGATTGTGCAAAAAAAATCTTTCAGATGATTCGCAGCCAATCTGCATATAACTCTCAGGTAAGGATAATCACACAATGCAGGCAGACCTTCACCTCCACCAAGTGAGTGATGACATCATGTGAGTGCTCACCTGGGGAGGTAGACCTACAGAGCTAGGTCAAATGCGCTTTTTCCCTTCTTAATGGGGGAGGGAAGCCCATGCACAGAAAAGGAGAAAAGGCGATAAGGTCTCCTCAGATCACAGGTACCAGTATAAATCCAGGTGGAAAGAGAAAAAGGACATAGTGCGTAACATCCAATAAAATGCAATTTATTAAATAAAAAATGCGTACTCACAATGATATAAACAGTACAGGCATTGGGTATTGCTGGATCAGACCAGCAGGGCAAATGGCAGCAAAGCGATAAAAAAAACCTGTTCGTCCGGCTCAGCTCAGTGCAGTGACATCAGAAGCTCTGCCCTACGTACGTTACGTCAAAACACGTGACTTCATCAGGGGTAAATATATTTACACTATTTACAAGGAAAATTTGGGCAAAACAAATAAAACATGAAAATAAATCCTTGCCTTTTGGCCACTTACTACACACACTGTTTTACTCACTAACAACTAGGTGCACCCTTGTCCTGCTCTAGCTCTCCCTATTCAATAAACTGCCATGCAGGCTGTGTCTCACTGCACACATTTTGGTTTGTTTTCTTTGTCACCACACAGGTAGGTCTACTCAGGCATAAATCTGGTTCCAGGGTGGAGCAAATCTTTGAGCAGTCTGGGAGCAGTCAGTTCTTATAGAGGCCTAATGAGCCAGCTTACTTCAGCTGAGCTATTACCTCTACCATTTCAGCACTCCCTGTAGTGGAAACAAATCTGCATACAACCTGAGACACACATATATGCCACCATGGATACAACCAGGCAATTTTACCTGCCTTCTGTAAAAAAAAAATATATATATATCTATAGATAGATAGATATATCTATATAAATATAGATATCTATCTATCTATTTATATATACACAAATTAATTTAAGTTTATTAGAGACATCTTGTGTTCATTATTACTATTTAGCATTACTTAATTTTGCCATTTATGTCTTTCTACTTTCTTTGAATTTATAAGTTGAAATTATGTTGTGTTTTGTTGAATCAATGTGTTTCTACTTTTTACAGTTTGACTGATCTGCTATGATAGAATAATGCAAATGCATTTATTATTGCTCACATCTGCTGAGCTTGCTTTTCAGATGTAATGTAGAGAAGCAGTGGGGCATCCACTTTGAAAAGAGAAACTGACTATGTTGTATTCAATTTTCTCTGCACTTGCTAACTTTGCCTAATGACCCATCTAAGTTATTGACAACATACTTAATAGAGTGGCAGTGAAATGCCACTATGCCAAACGGGATAAGTCAGACTACAAGGGATTTAAACTCTAGCAACTGTGCATTGTGATTTTTTTAGAGGTTTATTTGTTCTCATCCTCTAAGGCTTTTAATGCTTCTGGCACTCTACATTATGTGGTTGTAACAAGCTAGTTGCAGTGTAATACTAGGCGACAAACTATCCTAAATCACTGCATCCAGTTAAATAGCACTTATCAACTCAAGAAATAATAATGAATTAATACAGTAACTGCTTTTAAATACCTTTTGTAAAAACATGAATGTAACGAACTGAAAGAAAAGTAATAACTATAACATATATAGCCAGTTACATATATTATGTGTGCAATTGTGTTCATATGTATTAGTTTCAAAAAATGAAATTACATTATGTGCTTTATAGATTTAATTCTTAAATGGCCTTTCTGAGCATCATGTTCAGAACACAGCCCTAGCATTTATGTAATAAAAGCCTGTGTTTATGTATGTTACCAGTGGAATAACAGGATTAAAGTGTATGTAAAGCCTAACAATAACCTTCTTTTAAATAATAAAAATGCAGCTGTTCTGTGCGCATTTCCTGTGTTATTTCAAGGAGTCTAACTAGCCCTCACAGTTCTTATTGTGAATTAAAAATATATTAGTGTCTATTTAGTGGAGAATGGGATAGGGGGACGGTTTGAGTAGTTTAGCAAAAGACAACTGAGCAGAGTTGACAACACTCAGTCCACAAAAATGCTATGTTAGCTCACAACAGGAATTAGGAGCATTTCACCTAGTCTTGCAGATTAGTAAATCTGGCTTACTGGTGGAATACACATACTTTTTCAAGTGCCATCAATTTAATGTTGACTCCAGGCAACTGCAAGGATATTGTCTCTGCATAATAATCTGTCTTCTGTTTGGGTTTTACATCCTGAGAAGGCATGTTTACAGTTTCTGTGACTGCATCCATCCTCCTTATTGCTGGTTGTCCTCTTTCCCACCAACTTTTCCAAGCATAATGGATACACACTAACAACAAAGTTTAGTTTTGAACATTGTTACATTTTTATCTTTCTTTTTCCGTTAGAGTTATTCAGAAGCTCCTAAAATTAGGGAAGCCATTATATAAATGCAGCTTCCAACTACAAAGTCAGTGGTTCAATAACTGTTTCCTCATCTCAAAATGCAAGAAGAGCAGGAGCCTCTATTTCATCTGTAAATAACATGAGGAGAATGCACATTGCAGGAGAGTTGGAAGTTGTCACGTTTGTTAGCAAAGGTAATAATTCTTGTGGAACACAATATGCAGATAGGTATTTTTCAACTCAAATGTTTAAGGGCCGGTTCACACCTTAAACTCCCTGTTCCAGTGCGTTCGGCCTCTGGAACACAAGCTGGCTGGCTCCCTGTGTTCAGGGCAGGAGGGGCGTGGTGGTGCATTAAAGTAAATGGCACTGCTGCCATGCCCCTGCCCACAGTGCGATCTCCGGCAACCGGAACACAGGCACATTAGTGCCTGCGTTCCGTTCCAGTCTGTTCTTCAAAAATACTGCAAGCACTATTTTTGCAGAACGCACTGGACCAGAACGCGATCGCACTGTTGGCGGGGGGCATGGCTGTAGTGTCATTGACTTCAATCCACTGCCACACCCCCTTCCACCCCTAAACGCAGAGAGCTGGCCAGCTGGCATTCCAGTGCATTCTAGAGGCCGAACTCTCTGGATAGCGGAGTTTGTGGTGTGAACCGACCCTAAACCTCTGCCACAAAGTTCATGCAAGTCCAGTTGATATGCCTACAAGATGGAGCTGGTGAGAACAAGTGAACAGTTCACAGTATATAATATTGTGGATCCCATCGCAATCCTTACCAGAAAACCCCAAGGTGCGAGGGGATGCTGGAGTGACTGCAGATGCCTCTGCATGTCAGAATCTGTAACTAGTAGAAAGTCACTCGCACTCCAGATACTTAGCTAAGTTATGTGACACTTTGATGGTCAATAAAGAAGATTGACTACAAAAGTATCTGGAGTGCGAGTGACTTTCTACTAGTTACAGTTCACAGTATAGTCATGCAGTAATGCTAATTGGCCACAGGTTGGTTTAGTAGGGAAACGCAGTTCTCAGGATGGTAGCCACAGAGTCAATCTGGAAACTTATTAGCGCAAAACAGATATAAGAAGAAAATAATAGTTCTTACTTCCCTTTGTGCACATGTTGTAATGGTAGCAAATCACTCTGGATCAGAAGACAACTGCTCAGCGGAACTGTCGAGGGATCCGAGGCTTTTGTTAGAGGCAATATGGATGTCCTGGATTGCTGGGAGAAAGCAGCAGTATGGCAGAAGGAAAATCCACAGGACAAGGTAATGTAACTCTTACCAAGATGTACCAGATCAGCAGGATTAGCACTGTGAGTTTGATGCTGGAAAGAGCTTGTGTGCAGGCAAAGGCAGCAGGAGTGAACTAACATAAAACCACAGTTTCTTCAGCACAAGTGTGGATGTGAACATCCTTCATTCTCCGAATGAGGAGGGGTGTGTTTGAGTTTTTAACCCTATGTGACAGAAGTTTCCATTTTGTATATTGTGTCTTGGGGGATGGACTGTGGTTGAGTTTTTGGTCACTGAATTACAATTTTTATTAGACTGAATAGTTTATATTTGGCAGCAGATTGTTAAATTGTGCTATTGCCAGATTAGAAAAGGAAGGGTTGCTCAGATAGATATATTTATAATAACTATCAATGTGTAGTTAAACACAACCTAATGAGGCTGAGAATACTCCCACAAAAGTGTAAACAATAACGTAAATTAATCAGTTGTGTGAAAAGTGTTTACTTAATTCATCTGCACGGTCCTGAATAATTAAAGTATATATATTCATACAATTTGCTGTGTAAAAATGCTTAACTCCTTCAATAAATCACCCTAGCTAGGAAAAAAAAGGTATTTTTACTTGCACATAATAGGGTGATGGAAGTCAGCAGAGCCTCCCCTCATTCACTAAAATAAGTGGAAACTTCCCCTGCAGAGTGCAAATTGTCCTGCAAAAACTATGGCCTATTTGCCTTTAGTAAATCAACCCATTGTCTTTGCTTTCAATGACTTTAGCTTACTTTGGAAAACCTTACTATAGCATATTTAAAGGAGAACTATGGGGTCAGGGCTTTTCCCCATAGTTCTCCTAAGGGTAAAGGGAGGACACAAACTAGCGTCCTCCCGTCATCCTAAGCTCAGTATACTGTGAGCTACAGCTCACGGTATACTGAGATGCCGCAGCCAGGACGGATCCCGATATTACTGTCGAGATCCACCCAGATGCTGGATTGACAGCTGGCTCTGCCTATCTAGAGGCAGAGCCAGCTGTGCCGGCCCCCTCCCCCGTCCGTTCCGCCAGTCAGCACTGGAGGATCGGACAGGGGAGGGGGGAATCCCTGCAGGGAGCCATGAGTTACAGTCCCGGCTCTCTGCAGGGATAGATCGAGAAGTGAGCGAGCGACGCTATGTGTTCGCTCACTTCCCGATCTATTGAGCCGACGTGTGACAGTTTCATTGTCACAGGTATGCTAGAACTATGAGGCTTAATGGTTTTCACTCGCCTCATAATTCTCCTTTAAGTGAGAGTGCTAGACAGAAAAGTCAGATTGAAATTTAAGGCATTGAATAAATATAATTTCTGGGACTTGGAATTCTAGTTTTCATATCGATATTTATATCACTTATAAATCTTTAATACAAGGTACCTTGAGTTTAAATTGTATTGATCCTATACTTTTGTGAGATTTGTGTCTCACATGTGCAACTTAGTGTACATTCTTGGCATGCTTTTGTGACAAGAAGAATTAACTTCCATGAGTTAAGTCATCCTGGGATGACCAATTAAGATGTCCAAAGTGCCAAACCTAGAAGACCAGGCAAAGATGGATGTGCAACAAAAGAAGTAAGCATCACTGGAAGGGAGGCATAGGAGATTATTTTCCCACCTTAAACCCTTCAACCTAAATGTTTTTTTGTTGGTTTTAGAGTGGAAAAAGATGGGATCTCTGTTAGGATTTTATTGCTGTTCTTCCCATATGTGAAATATCTCACTTTTTTTTTCTCCCTGTCAGTGTTATAGGAACAGAGCAAATATTTTTAGCCAATTACCATGGTTTTATTTTAACCAGAACCAGGGGTGTATGGCTACTTCTACCATCTATGTGCTTAGGCAATATGCATACATGTGGTGTGAATTATTCACATGTCTCTTGCAGTAATAATAAAATGTAGTGGTTAAAGGATAGGTCATTATTAACTAGGTTGAAAAATACATGTCAGTCAAGTTGCTATGTAAAGTTGGTTATTATAATATAAATTATTTTTTTCAAGCCTTTCACTAATTTAACTGAAAAAGTATATAATGCCTCATAATATAAACTTCTAACATTGCAAATGCAGAATTGCAAAAATACAGAATTGGTAATATTTAACTTGCACTTTATGGTAAAACTCCAAATTTGGATGAGCTACATATACAGTATACCTAATGTTGAAACAAATATCAAATTAAATAATGATAAAGTGTGATGCATTAAAACAATAACAGAATAATGGGTCAAGAAAAGCTTATATTGTCTTTAAATGTGAAATTTATCACTCGTTCTTTCTTGTTAAAATGTATCACCCAATAATGCTATTTTTTATCTTGAATATAGAATAGTACACTTTGAAACTGAATGTCTTAAATCATGTGAAATATACCTGGAGCACAATAGGTAGTAGACCTCAGCAACTTAACAATGTATAACATCTAAAAATAGCCTGCAACATTTTTGTAATGTGATTTTAGACCTTTGTAACCCAAGCAGTAATAACTTGCCGTGTTTGATACAGAAATGTGTCAGTATTACTAGCTACTGTATTCATTTGCATGCTAATGCCTCTCATATGCATAAATAAATTCCCATTTCAGTGAAAGTCTACTTTCTAAGTCAGTAAAGGTGGTGTTTTATTAGCCTACACAAAAATGTCTCTTTATCTAATAAGATTCTGCCCTTAAAACTTATATCAAGACTCTGAAGGAAACAAGCTGACAAAATATGTTTTGTCTTTTTAATTCTTGTAAAACTGATAATTTTTGCAAACAGATTCTTATATATATATATATATGCATCGACAAAGGTATTTTTACTACAGTGTAGTTATTTATATTGTACTGAATGCATTTGAAACTATCAATGATAGGCAGAAGGAACTAACAAGGAGTTACCCCATTTCTATAATTCTGATTCACTTTGTACAGATATCTGCAAAGTTCTGTCAGTATGAGAAAACACTAGCCATTTATGGGGTTATTCACAAAGCTGCCAACGGCAGCCGAGTGAATAACAGAGACAAAGTGAATTGACCTGAAAGTTGTTCAGCTATTCAATTCAGCTCAAGAATGGCTGATTTAAGCCATATATAAGCTAGAATCAGCCATACATCATCTGCCTTCGGCTGCCTTCAGTCAAACTCCTGCAGTTCACTCACTGCCGTTCGCCCCTATTCTCATAGGGGGCCGAATGGCAGCGAGTGAACAGCCAAATGCTGCAGAACTGCATTTGGCTTGTCTATTCTGCTCATTACTGAGCAGGATATAAAAAATGTAAACAAATGTAAAAAATGTTTACAAATCCCTGTGGGGAGCGGTAACTGACATTCACTGCTCTCTGCAGGTAGTGGATTGGGAAGTCAGCAATCAGCATTACTAGTTCACTGACTTCCCAATCAATAGAGCAAATCTGTGACAGCTTCAGTGTCACAGGTTGGCTTGAATTATGGGGAGTGTTTTTCACTCACCCCATAATTCTCCTTTAAAATTACAAGAACATCCCAGTTTTGTAGAATCCTTACACTTTCTTTTAGTGCTCCTTCTTGTTTAATTCGGTAGCAGTTAAAATATATATATTTTTATTCTGAACAATTCATGTAATTATGTCAATTATGTCACTAATTTTTTTCCACATCCTTAGGCTTAGGAAAACTAAGGGTAAAAGCGCTGCCAGTCTTCAAGCAGCTCCCCATAATTTGACAGTTTGTAGTCACAATACCTTTAAAGTCCCCTCAGGTTAGCCAAAAGAGCATAGAGCATACCTTACATCTTAAAAATCGTAGAGAAGTTTAAAATATAATATAACAATAGACGCAACCTGCCAAAAGCAGGGTCCGTACCAAGGGTTTTTGCTGGTACTTAAGCACTAGCAAAACGTCCTTCCACACTCTTGTAGCAGATCAGATGGCAGTAGATCAGATGGCTGCCAGGGACTAAAACACTAATCTCCATATTGCCAATATGGTGGAATCCCCACAATTCTGTCACCCAATGGCTCTGTGTCAGACCCTAGAAGCAGTGCAATGTCAATTAAAGTTTATCCAATATCTTCCTTGGCTTTGACGTGTCATATAATACAAAGCTGGGGAGAAGCATGTGAGGACATCCTATCAGTCTGGACCTGGTTCTGCTTATAATAGGAAGAGAGAAAGGGAAAATATCTGCTTGGGGGAGGTCTGAGGTGGAATTTGTGATTGAGGGAAAGGAAGGGGGAATTTTTGCTTTACGGAGGAAAGAAATGGACAAGGAAGAAATATTTGCTTTGGTGGAAGGGAGGGCTCATTGCTGACAATGGTGAAGCTTTTTTTTCCAGGAGTTCTTGAATGGATGCTGGTGGAATAATCTTTAACTCTGTACTCAGTACACAGGGCCATACTTTAAATTAAATAACACACTATTCACTGTGTGTTAAGTACACCTGGTCACAGCATGGTCTGGAGTATGAAATGTAGAGCACAGACACAGAAGTTTGTAACATACAGTGTACATCACACACTCCCAGAAATAATACTCTGTTCTCTGTCCTGCACATTATATAGTTTTTCGATTGCACATTGTAGGCTGTGCATTGCATACTCCTGACCACTGCACCCCGTGCATAGCTTCCTGTGCTCTGGGCTGTATGTTACATACTCTTTGCCCATGCCTTTTTGTAGGTAGATGGACTGTAGCAAACTGTAAGTGAAGTTGCTGGGTCTTGAACCTAGACCTCATGTGAAGTGAGTCTGTAATAGGTCTGTTCTGTCAATGTCTCTAATAATTGTCTGTGTACCATAGATACGTTTCTGCCTGTTTACTATAATGTCTGTATCTCCTAGTTTGCTCAGAGTCTCTTGCCAGCTACTTAAAGGATAGGTTCACTTTAACACAAAGTGCAATTATTTTGTTTGCCTCTTAGCACTGATTTGAAAAAAAAAACCTACCTCCTCCATAGCTTCTGGTGCTAGTTTATGTCCAGCATCACAAGTCTCATTGTCCTGTCCATGCCTGCACATTACAGCTCCATCAATTTGTATTGGCCTGTGTCCTGAGGCTAGAGAAGAAGGAAGATTGTTGGTAGATAGTCCAATTGAAGTCTGTGGAGCTGCAATGAGTGGTCAGAATATAAAAACACAAACACTTCTGCCCGTGGCTATCAGATCCAGGTAAGTATGCATTGGAATACTTTATATCAGTGAAAAGGGGCAAAGAGGTTAAGTGAACTTTTTAAGTTTATCCAGTTCTCAGCTTCCTTTTCTAATTGGGATAATTTGTCTTGCTTACTCATTGTCTGCTATACTGATTGTGTACTTGGTTCCAACCTCAACCTTTTATAAAGGGTCTGATCTTCATTGCATGGATACTGATGTAGACTTGTTACATGGACCCTGCTCTTGCTTTCTGGATACAGACATTGACTTGCTACATGGACTCTGATCCTAATACCTTGATTGAAGGTTCGGGCTACTGGTTTAGATAGCATGTAGATAACACATGTAACACAAATGTGTGCAGTATTTACAGTGAATGGGCTCTTGTTTAATTTTAACATGCTTTTTTAGGTCCAGCATGTCCCATGTGCGTATGTACACCATTTCCAGCTACATACACTACAGTTGTAAGTAATATTAAACACTCCTCTTTTTTAAACAGCCTACACAGGCTGCTATCCCCCATAACATAATTGTGTACACATACCAAACAAAAAACTTACTTACTACCACCACTAGCTCCAGGTTGCAAAGCCATTCCCCTACCGCTTCACTAATGTTCTGGGTAGGGGAACTCATGCCTTATGCCCTTCACGTGACCAGATAATCAGTGACAGTGCAGGCTTCAGCTGCAGTAAAACAATTGCTTAGAAGAGGGAGGAGCAGGGAAGTGGCTTGTGGCCAGGAATATCTGTTTATATGGACACAAGGAGAATCATTTGTATTACCAGCCAGAAATGTACATGCAAAGGTGGTTCCATGGGACCCTGGAAGTGGACGGGGCCACCTGAAAACAGCAAGCAGGGAAGTGGGCATTTTTAAATAATAAACTGAAAGCAACTTAATGCTTACAAAGAAAATAGACATGCAAAAATGATATGTGCTGAAGTCTTCAACAGTATCAGATTTCTTTAATTTAATAACATTTTAATGTTCCTGATGGGGCTACAGTCTATGGTATTATTACACATACTATATAACATTCAATTTTTCATTGTCTGACTAAACATTCCTTACTATGGTATGTTTGCTTTTATTATAACACAGGTTTTACAGGTTAATCTCCCCCACGTATACTACACAACTAGCAAAAAAATTGCTGGAGCCACCCCTGGTCAAAAAAAAAAATATATTAAAAAGAAGCTTATTGATACAATTCTCACATTCATAAAAATGAATTGAGAAATTACAAATTCCCCCATCTTCTTTGGTTTTAGAAGTAGATATGTTGTTGTTTCAAATTGCAATTTTGTTGGAAATCTTTCATAATTTTTTCATGTACTCAACAATTTGTTCTCATGGCAAAGGTTTACATTTTGAAGCTAAAAAAGATGACCCCCATTTTTAGATACTTTTTCAGCATTTTCACCATATATATTTTTATTGTTGATAGCTCTGCATGTATTAAGCATCTAAAGCCAAATGTAATGGGACTCTGAAATGTATTCCTGAAGAATAAGTCTGCCAGGTGACAGTAGCACATTTTGGGATATAATAAAAAGAGCATAACTCCAGAAAACTGTACTGTTAGAGTTCTATGCCATGAAAATTGACATTAAATAATAATTCTGATGAATACCACATAGATGCAAATGATTAATATAATAAGTATTAAACCAGAGGACTAACATTTTCAGAAGGAGGGCACAGCAATAACACTCTCTGGGGTCTATTCACAAAAGGGTGAAGAGTTTGGAGAAGGCAGGAGAAGTGAACAATCTAGGACAACATAGCTGAATTAGAAAGTGAGCTGAATTGGAGATTTTTTCTGAATCGGCTATTTTGGCCTAGATTGTTCACTTCTCCTGCCTTCTCCAAACTCCTTAATCCTTTAATATTCATAGTTTAACTCCAGCCATTTGTTTTTTGTTAGTTTTAGATAGAGTGAAGAAGAGAGTTTACATTTCTGGCAGGTTTTTATTTCTGTCTGTCACCTCTTTGGGGATGTCATCCCTAACCTTCTGTCCCTGTGATAACTGTACAAGAAAGGGGCAAAATAACTACAGCACATGAAGTACACATGGAGCAAATTTTGGATGATTCAGCAGGAATCAGCACAACATTTAATCTGTTGTTAACCATATCCCCTTAAGTTGATCATTAGAACAAAGCCAAAGGGGCATGTTGGAAAATCCTTAGCTTACAGCCAATCAGCTGTAAGTATCATCCAGGTATTCTGACAGTGGCTGACACTGCTGTCAGAATACAAAGCACACAGTGGGAGACATAACAGCATGAGTGGAGGAATCTGTTATATTGTTTCATTCAGCCCACAGGTTGAAAGGAAAAAAAATATAGCTGTGTATACTTAAAGCTGTGTATTACTTAATTCCTTTTTGGGGAGCATGTGAAAGATGCATTCAGAATGCATACCAGATTGCCTGCTAAATTAACAATAAAAACATTGTCAAAAGTTCTAACGATTCCTCTACTTCATCTACTAGAATGTGTTTTTTTCTGTGTGATTTCCCATCACTTCTAGTCCTAACAGGAGGTGAAAGGAGACCTCTCAAGTGGGTACACCAAGGATAATGAAAACCTAAAGGGGCTAAGCTTTCCCTGCTGGAAGTTAGGTTTTATGCTCCATCAGTTTTGAAGAGAAAACTGCTTTTTTCTCATTTTCAAAGGTTTGCTTACACTTCTACTTTTTTATGTATAATTCCCTGTTTGGTTATCAAATAGCCATTAAAATTCAGGTTTTTAATTGCTCAAAACAAGTTTATATTTCAGTTAATTCTATGCATTTAGGGTTTATGCACTTTACAGTTTTATTTATAAAGTTGTGGTGTGTATTTTTTTTAACACTGCAGATTTTGATTTATTAAGTTTTTACACTTGCCTAATGCACTTTATAAAGTGCAGCTGCTGCAATAATTTTGTGAGATTGAACTTTAGATATTGTATCATTTTAGTTGTAGAAGTAATGGCTTCATTTGTGTAATGTTGAATGGCATGTATTGTTTCTGGAAATAAAATTACTGGTTTCAGATAATAAACTCTGGGGAAGAAAAATTATAGTAATTCTATAAACTGCCACAACATTTCACATGTGATCACTTAAGCTAATTATGATGTTAGCTGAATTTTGTTCACTGTCCTAACTGTAATAGTCACATTTTTTTTCATTTTGGGTCTGTGCTGTGTATGTCTGTTTTTTGTTAGCAAATTTATTTTTTTCTGCCCAAATTGAGCTTTGTTTTTGGCATCAAATAAATTATCTACAGACAGCTTTTATTTGTTTTACTCCTTTCAACCAGCACAATTGGCTAAAATCCTTCCTAAATCCCTTTTCATAAATACTGGCAGACCTTCAAGGCTTAAGTACGACAGCCAGGTGTAAAATTATTGTTCTGCATCAGAAATAGAACATAGAAGGTCTTTTCCTCTGCACTTGTTCTGTGAACTCATGCAGCATAGCTTACTATATGTTTCATTTACAAATTTAGGAGTGAACAAGCTTTCCAGAGACTTATCTGAGGTAAGAGTTTATTATAGTTTAACATTATCTAGAAAAAAATACCACTCTATCAATTTCCAGTGCTTATAACCGTAAGAAAAAAAAATCCATAGAAATCACAAACAGGATTATAACAACATGAATCATAGTGAGAATTCAAAAGGTTTCAGTACAGGTGCTTAAAAAGTATAGGGATAGTATATGTGTTAACAAATTATATACTAGAGAAAGCTATCTGTAATATTTCAATAGAAGTATACAGTTCTTATGAGGAATAGAATATGATGGAACACTTGATGTTTCTATTTCTCACATTGGCTATAAATGTTTGCTTTTTGCGCAATATTATTACTCCAATAGAAAAACTACAGTATTGCTGATCCGTATTAGGATAGCACTAGAAAAGTGTATGGACTATGCATGTCATAAAAAATAGATATTCTTGTCCCATAACACCTTGTGGCATTAAAAGCGAGATCCTCATTGAATCTTGCAGGGTGACCAGTGGGGTGCATGAACGTCTCTGAAGTGCATGACTCTTGAGGGAGGGATATAGTTGCCTTTCAGTCAGTGTTGGAAGTAAGCAGAAAAGCAGTCAGATTTGTTGCATGTTATAAAAATCAGTTTTCTAATTCCAAGTTTTAATAAAAATAAGATATCTGTTACGGATGTCTGCAAAAATGAGTCAGCATGAAAACAATCAGATGGGTATTTGATTATCATTTGCTTGCTAATTTCCCTTTACAGTTTTTTCAGGAATTATAATCCATTCATGACCACATAACACTTTTTAAGTCCACATGAAAAATGCCCCTTGCCATGAGAATGTTAATTAACCTAGCATTAAAGAACTAGGAATATACATCACTGTGTGTAGTCCTCATGCCTGACTTTAAACTGAAAAATAAGTCATACAGTTACTTTCAACTTAACTGTTGTATATTGGCACTGCTTAACATGGTCTGGACATCTAAGAATTAAAAACAATCTGGTCAGGAAAGGATTAAGCACATAAAAAACAATAAAAAAGCTATTGAAATTGATATCTTGCAATTAAAACACATTTTTTTGGTCCTAAATTTTGTACAAATGTACAGTACAGTATTGGGAATAATTCTATCAGTACAAAATTCTATAACAAACCTGTCTCCTTATATTCTCAAGCTTCTGTACCCACACTTTAGTAACCATGACCTTATAACAGAAGGGTCTCATCCTCCCTGCTCAGCACTGGCAATTTTCACTCCTTGAGTCTCCAGTGTACCATCTGATTCCTTCTGCTCTCTCTTTGCCTGTATTGACAGAGACAACAGGTTGTGGAGGGAACACACAAATGAGCAGAGTGCCGGAGTGCAGTGGGGAGTATCAGGTAGTGATTGGCAGACAGTGAGGATTGTGACAGGCAGGTGATGGGCTGCATTCAGGATGGTGAGCAGTGAATCAGTAAATTTGTCTCAGATAACTGAACACCAGAGTGATCAGTACTGATCTCCTAAGTATTCATTCATAACTAAGAAGATAGCAAACATTTAGGGGTCTATTTACTAAGCTGCCGTAGGCAGCCGAGTGAATGACCGACCTGAAGTGAAGTGAGCCGAACACTGTTCGGTTATTCACTTCAGGCTGGTACGGCTGAAATCAGCCGTACATCGGCTTGCTTCACATGGCTTCGGGTCGGCCGAACATGCTCAGCATGTTCGGCCAACCCGAAGTGCAGAAGGAGTTCGACTCAGCCGATCCAACATCTGGATCGGCTGAGCCGAACATCCGGCAGGCTACTCACTGCTGTTCGGCCTATTCTTATAGATGCCGAACAGCAGTGAGTGAATATCCGAATGCCGCTGAGCGGCATTTGGCTCGGCTGTTCTGCTCGGTCCCTCTGAGGGACCGAGCAGAACAGAAAAAAAGTTTTAAACGTTTTAAAAAAGTAAATAGAAAACGATTGTGTAATTCTAGCAGTGACAGCTAGCTCCGCCCAATAGTTTCCTATTGTCCGGCGGCTCTGCTGCCGTCAAAAAGAAAAGAAAAAAAAACCTCTTCCGGGCGCTCTGGGAGCCACCCACTCCCAGCCGCCCAGGAGAGAAACACTGCTGTTTCTTTTTTTTCTTTATTCTGACACGGAGCGATGTCAGAATAGAAAAAAAAATAAAAACAATTTGCCATTGAAATACATTGCTACATTACTATTGGCTATTTTAATTTGCAATAGCCAATAGTAAACTAGCATTGTACCCGCCCTCTGCTGATGGACCTGATGGAGAACTGCAGCAGAGGGCGGGTACAATGCTAGTTTACTATTGACTATTGCAAATTGAAATAGCCAATAGTAATGTAGCACTGTATTTCAATGGGAATTTTTTTTTCTATTCTGACATCGCTACGTGTCAGAATAAAGAAAAAAAAGAAACAGCAGTGTTTCTCTCCTTGGCGGCCGTGACGCGGAGACTCCCGGGGCGCCAGGGAGAGTTAGCTGTTTGGAGATCAGCGTCCCTGGTTAGCAGGTAACCAAGGACGCTGATCTCTCTGCAAGTGGCCGGAGCCAGCCGTGAGATCACGGCTGGCTCCGCCCAGCTGTCAGAAGCAGGCTGTCGGCCAGCTTCGGCTTTCAGCACGGCTCTGCCGAGCCGATGCATATGCGTTCGGCTCGACTGAGCCACTCGCCCACGTTCCGGAGCTGTATGGGCTATAGTGAATAGCCCGTACAGCACCCCTTCGGTTCTACTGAACCGAAGGGGTCCTGGGGCCGAAGCTAGAAGAAGGATCGGCCGAAGCTACTGCTAGATCCTTCGGCAGCTTCGTGAATAGACCCCTTACTATATTTTCAGTTTATGAATTAACAGAAAGCACTCTAAACAATAAAATAGCAAAAAGTTTTCCTGGCACATTCACACGCAAGCATGTAAAAAAAACAAAAACTTGTCTCACACCAATGTTAAAAACAGAGGTGTGGAGACACGTCTTCTGCAGAAAATGTGAAAGCTGCACCAAGGCACCTCTTATAGTGCCGTCCTAACTCTAAACTATCATAGCCTCCATCTTGGAGCACATGGGGCAGAAGATAAAATTGGGTGCAGGTTTGTCAGGAGGATCCTCGGTTTTTAACCTTAGTGTGAGACAAGTTTTTTTTACATTCTAGCTTGTGAGTGTGCCAGGAAAACTTTTTGCTATTTTACTGTTTAAAGCCCATTCCGTGTGCACCTTACTGTAAAGCTGGTGACGAATTGATGAGTGCGTTTGTCATCTGTTTTGCAGCACTCTAAACAAGGCACTTCCTTTTCAGTTTTCAGTCTTCATAAAATATCAAAACAGAGTGCAGGGAAACACTATAACCCAAACCTCCTGGTGACCTCATATTTCCAATTATTCTCAAAATATTAAAAATATAGACTTCAGGTAAGTATTTGGTATGTGTTGTTAGAAATTGGATAGCATCCGGACAGTATGTGAGTGCTTCAAAATGAATCAAATTCAAAGAGTTCAGTAGTGTGGGCCTTTTTACCATATCAGCTGCCTATAACACCATTGTGGTCTGCAGGCTCTGCCAGCAGCACATCTGTTGTGATAAAAGTACCAGCCATCTGAGTACTACATGCATAAGGAAACACATGACTATGCACTAAAGAGCTTAAGGGAGCAGCAGCTCAAAGAGACAAGTCATCAGACAAAGGTGCACACTCCTCCTCCTCAAGGGTACATGGCAACCACTTACTTTTAGAGCTCTGCTAATGTGCACTTCTCCTCCTCTTCCTCTCTAAAGGCACACATTTCAGCCATGTTTTTAAACTTTTAGTGTGGCCCTTTTCTCCTTCTCCTTCCTTAAGGTCACACAGCAGCCACTTTTTAAGCACTGCTAATGCACACTTTTCCTCCTCCTCCTCAAGGGCAAAAAGCAGCCACTTATCCTAATGTTCTTTTCATGCACCCTCCTCTTTATTTATGGACTAAGCAAGTATACAGCAGCTATGCTTATGGGCTCTATTCCTACTTCTCCAAAGTACAAACCACGCCACACCTTAGAGTCAAGTACTTAGCAGCAATTTATTTGCCCAGAAGGCCATACATTAGCCACCATTACTTTGCACAGAAGGCCATTCCTGCCCTCCACCAAAATGTGAGTAGGGGCATTGGGGATCGGGTGGTAAATAGGGCTGTGGTGCTATCAGTGAGGAGGAGGCGGGTTGGAGGTGCAGGTGGTGAGGAGGAAATTATTTGGGGAGACTTCAAGATGAATGTTTCACTCATCATTAATACAAGGGTTTTGGATCTACTGCCACCACCCCTGAGTGAGCTCAAATTTACCCACTGTGGAGAGTGTAAATAAACTCTTGGCCACATTTACTGATAGTGACTGGATACACAATACTAGGTATAGTTGCAGGGGGAAGCCCTAAGAGAATAGAGTGGCAACCCTTTTACAACGTAGCTTTAGTTTGACCCAGGAAAAGTTTGTGCAAGCAGTTTATCTTTTCTCTGTTTGCAATTGCTGCCTTTAGTTTATTCAATCCCATTTAGTCAATTCCCCTTATTAAAAACAATTTTGTCTGCCAAGATTTATTTATTTTTTATTCATCTTTTTTAATATTGTT
Source organism: Nanorana parkeri (assembly GCF_000935625.1). NCBI lineage: Eukaryota > Metazoa > Chordata > Amphibia > Anura > Dicroglossidae > Nanorana > Nanorana parkeri. The sequence continues at coordinate 87,944 of NW_017308426.1, read as the reverse complement.
TTCATTATCAGGCCATTTCTGTCCTGTTGAAACAAATATGGACAGAGACAGCAATGCAACTTGAATAACTCCTCAATCTAAAATAATACCCTGTCCCTATGTAATCCATAAAAAATGGGTTCCTTTCAAGAGAAGGACACCAGCTCAGACACTGACCTCACAGATGTAATGACTCTAAGGAGTTCTCTTGGCAGTATTTTCACATGGTTATGTATGTCATTTTTTATTAGGTCTCAACTGCTTTCCTGGGCTCTTCTGACAATGTGTAGGAGTAATGGAAAAAATGGAATATGATGTTTTGAAGCAGTTGGAAGTCTTACTCAAAAATAAAAGAGAACAATAAATAATAATGAACACAGCAGATTGATAAAGAGATTTGTCTTTTTGAAGCCATTAAATAAAAAAGAATGTATCCAGTATTGTGTTGTATCTGTATACTGAATAGATTGTGACTAATAAAAGGAAAGTAATGCAGACACTAATAACACACTAGATCTTCAACAGAGCAGGAGTAATGTGTGTGTGTGTGTGTGCATTAGGTGTGTGTACAGTCTTCAGATAATTGATCATGTCTCCTGAATTAAAGGCAAAATAGCCTTTTTCTGCTGTCACAGATGTGTATGTACTGATGAAATTACCTTGATATGGCTCTGTATCGGAAATTAAGATATTTCAGTCACATGAAATGGAACTCCAGATCTAAAGTGAAAGGATGTTTATGTTACATAGTTACATAGTATTTGAGGTTGAATAAAGACATAAGTCCATCAAGTCCAACCTATTGTGTGTGTGTGTGTGTGTGTGTCCCTGAGTCATCTCATTCTTAAGAGTACCTGTACCCCTGTACTTTACAGTCTCTCAGGAAATCGTCCAAAAGCTTCTTGAATGATTCCACATTCTCAGCTGAAATCACTGCTTGTGGCAGAGAGTTCCAGAGCCTAACCGCTCGAACTGAGAAGAACCCCCTTCGCCCCTTGTGTTGGAATTTTTTTTCTACCAATTTTAGGTAGTGGCCTCTAGTCTTTGTTACGGAATTAATCTTAAAGAGTTTGTTGCTAATGTTGCTATTATATTAAAACAGCAAAATCCCCTTAGCATACAAATCCCATAAGTGGAGCTATCCAGTGAACAAGTAACTCGATGGTGTATAATGTATCAAAAAATATTTTAATTAACATAGAAAGGTATAAAGGTAAATCACCTAGTACATTAAATTTTTTTAAAATCTTAAAAGAAAAACACGGCTTCCCTTAGATAACCCAAGTGTAGGACAGAACAGTCGGGGTTAATGTGCCAACAGGGTGGCAGACAGTCACTGGTATGAGTGGATACACTGTATGAGCTTGTACAGAAAGGACACAGCTGGCAATGCCATTCTGGAGGCCACCAGTGCCCATCCCAAGTGTCTGAAAAACAGTATCCCGTATGGCCAGTATCTAAGGGTTAGGAGAAACTGTACTACTGATATTGACTTTGAAAGAGAGGCTCATAACCTGAGGATCAGGTTATGGGCAAGGGGTTACCCTAATAAAATACTTAAAAAATCATACCAGAGAGCTAAGGGTATATCGAGACATAACAACAGCAGTTTGAAACAAAAGAAAAAAGAAGACCCTTTAGTTAGATTGGTCTTAACCTATAACAACCAACACAACAAAATATCAAGGATACTTGGAAAACACTGGCATTGCCTGACCAAGGACTCTAGAATTTCAAAGTTTCTTTGTAAAAAACCCACCATCACCTACCGTCGCTGCCCCTCTTTAAAAGACAAGCTCACAATCAGTGAATTTGTCAGCAACAGTTGGACTTGCTGTAAGTACCAGGGCACCTACCAGTGCCAGAAGTGCAAATTTTGTTGGTTTGTCCAAACGGGAACGGAAATAACCACCCCTCAAGGAAAAAGATTCAGGGCTTGCCATTTTGCGAACTGCGAGACAAAGGGAGTGATTTATTTGATGCTATGCAAGTGTGACATGTTTTACGTCGGTAAAACAAAACGCATGCTTAAAAACAGGATCTCGGATCATCTAGCGGATATAGCAGCCCGGGATTTAAAATCACCTATAGTAAGACACTTTGTTAATACACACAATGGACAAACCGACAAATTGTGCTTCTTTGTACTGGATAGAGTTCATAAACAGAGGCGGGGGAGATTGGGATAAACATCTCCTACAAAGAGAATGCTGGTGGATTCACCAGACAGAGTCCCATGAAGCACCCGGGATAGCTCCACTTATGGGATTTCTATGGTAAGGGGATTTTGCTGTTTGAATATAATTCTTGAAACCCAGGAGCTCAGTCCATATAATTTGTTACTTATTGTGATACTCCCTTTCCCCTGTATGTTTACACTTTAATGTTGCTATTACCATTGAACATCTTGTACATGAAAATCATATCCCCCCTTAATCTCCTTCCTTCCAGCGTGAACATATTTAAATTTAGTAGCCTTGTATCATAGTTCCGGTCCTCCACCCTTTGATGAGTTTGGTTGCCCTCCGCTGGACTCTCTCCAGCTCAAGGACATTCTTTCTGTGTACTGGTGCCCAAAACTGGACTGCATACTCAAGGTGAGGCCAAACCAGTGATGTGTAAAGTGGCAAAATTATAGACTTGTCCCTGCAAAACATTCCCTTCTTGATGGTGGACAGGATTCTACTAGCTTTACTTTCAGCAACCTGGTACTGTAATCTATTATTCAGTTTATGGTCTACAATGACCCCCAAATGTTTCTCCATTTCCAACTTCCCTAGCGGCATACCCATTATTGTATAACCCATTTCTTATTTTTAATCCCAAAGTACATACCTTTGCATTTATCAACATTAAATCTCATCTGCCATATAGTTGCCCACTCCCCTATTTTATCGAGGTCCTCCAGCAATGTTATACTATCTTGGTCCGTTTCTATTACCCTCCCAATTTTGGTATCGTCAGCAAACACTGAGATATCGCTGTTTACACCCTCCCCGATGTCGTTAATAAACAGGTTGAATAGCATGGGTCCCAGCACAGAACCCTGAGGCACGCCGCTAATGACACTAGCCCAGTCTGAAAGGGCGACATTTATTGACATTTATCGTCCCCTCCATCTTATATTTTTTAAATGCCCCTCGCTTTTCCTTTATGTGATGCTTTACATTTTTTATTTAGCCATACAGGCTTTATTTGTGATCTTTTACTTTTATTATCCAACGGTATACACTTGGCAATGACAATATGTAAAGTGTTCTTAAAACATTCCCACTTTTGGTCCGAGTTCAGTTTGTGAAATAAATTTTCCCATTTGATGTCCCCCACTAGGTGGTGCAGTTTATCAAAGTTAGCCCTTCTGATATTAAGTGTTCTTGTCCTACCAGTCCGCTTCCCTTTCCTGTATCCAATATTGAAAGTAATCACATTGTGATCACTATTACCCAGTGTCTCCCCAATTACAATATCCTCAATTAACTCTGCATTATTAGTAATGATTACATCTAGGATGGCATTTTTCCTATTTGGGACCTCAACCATCTGGTCCTTGAAATTGTCTTGCAACATGTTCAGAAAGTGGCCCGCCTTTGTTGAACTTGAGGTTCCATTAGCCCAATTTATGTCCGGGTAATTGAAGTCGCCCATCACGACTACATTGCCCTCCCTCCCAGCTATTTCTATTTTGGACTGTAGATGAGCCTCCCCCTCCTCCTCTATATTTGGAGATTTATAACAAATACCCACAATAGGTTTACGACTAGCGCCCGTCATATCCAGTTCCAGCCATAAGGATTCCACGTCCTCCCCACTATTTGACGTGATATCGTCACTTATACAGGTGAAACTCGAATAATTAGAATATCGTGCAAAAGTAATTGCAGTAAGTGCTGCAAAAGGGGCCCAAACCAAGTACTGAGTACATATGCATGCTTGTACTTTTCAGAGGTCCGATATTGTTCTATGTACAATCCTTGTTTTATTGATTGCATGTAATAATCTACTTTTTTGAGGTTGTGGATTTGGGGTTTTTGGGGTTTTCATGAGCTGTAAGCCATAATCATCACAATTATGACAAATCACGGCTTGAATTATCTTGCTTTGCATGTAATGAGTCTATCTCATATATTAGTTTCACCTTTTAAGTTGCATTAGTGAAATAAATGAACTTTGCACGATATTCTAATTATTCGAGTTTCACCTGTATGCATATTTAGATTATTTCTTAACATAAATGCATACACCCCCCCTTCTTCCACCTCTGTCCCTCCTGAACAGGTTGTACCCCTCTATATTAGTGGCCCAATCATGTGCGCTGTCTAGCCAGGTTTCCGCTATTCCCACTATATCGAAGTCCTCTTCGAGTAGCATAAGTTCAAGCTCTTCTAATTTATTTGCTAGACTTCTAGCGTTGGTGTACATACATTTAATTCCTGTCTTGTTATGGGACAAAAGTTTACTTGATATTGATAGGCCAGTCTTAATTATATTATCTTGGGCCATAGGATTTACTATAATCACTTCTTTGGCACTGGTGACTGGCGCGGGCCCACTAATTACCCCTTTATTACTTCCTTCTTTATTATTTGAATTCATGTTTAGGTTTTCATTATTTGAATTAAATATTTTATTTGTATGCCCTCTCCCCATTATCTAGTTTAAAAGCTCCTCCAGTCTGTCTACCATTTTCCCCCCCAGAAATACTGCACCTTCCCCATTAAGATGCAGCCCGTCTCGGCTGAAGAGTCTAAAATTCCTAAAGGGTCTGGTATGAATTGGGGGGGGACCTCACGCCTTTTTTTTTCATCTTCTGCAAACTAAAAAAAAATTAGATTTTTGTTTTCCTAATGTCATTTTGCTGCAACGACATTTCGTACATAAACAAAATTTCGACCGGACTACCGCTAAAAAACGAAAATACTTCCAAAAATGAAAATTCGACCGGACTACCGCTAACGAATTTCAGGAAATCGGGAATTCAGATTCGTTTGCATTTGTTTTAGCTGTAATTCGGAATTACATCCAAATCTCAGAATTTCCAAAATTTTGTCCGAATTGGAATGACTTTACGGGACATTTTTTTTTTAAATAAAGGAATTGTCAAAAATGTGTGTTTTGTTTTTTGTTCAATTAAAGACATTTTTTCTAAGGTGTGGTGTGTTTATTTACATTTTATTTAACTCTTTAGTTATTGATTAAGGGTACAAGTACTCCTTGCTCATTCACAAGGGGGGGCATCATCTGGGTCCCCTCTTCATGAAAGGGGGTACTCAGATGCAGATGAGCCCTCCTGCCCCCAGACCCCCACAACCACCAGGCCAGGGTTGTGGAGAAGAGGACCTTGTCCCCATCAGCATGGGGACAATGTGCTTTTCCAGGGGGTGCCTGCCTGGAAAAGCACCAACCCAATGCCGAGGGCATGTGGCCTGGTCTAGTGGAGGGATGGGGCCACTCGCTCATCCCTCTCCCTTTTCCTCCCCTGCCAGGCTGCTGCCCGCATTAAGAGTCTGGTAAGTTATTTTACCAGACCCTTAATCCCTTAAAACATTGTTTCCATTTTTTTGGCATTGGGGTTCCCCTTAAAATCCCTACCAGACCTAAAGGGTCTGGTATTAATTGTCAGGAAACCGCACACTGTTTTTTTCTTTTACATCAGGGGTCCACTCTAACATTCCTACCAGGCCTAAATTAATTATCTAGTATGAATTGGGGGGAACCCCACGCTGTTTTTTTGTTTGTTTCTGTGGAGTGTCAGAAATGAAAAAGAAGCAAGCATTTCATGTCACTTTTATGCAACAAATTTCTGTTTGTAATGATCATTTACTCATCCGAAAGTAACAAAACACACTTTTTCGAATGGTTTAAAGCATAGGAATTAAATTGAACCATTAGGGATGGGCACCACACCCCCAATTGGAATTGTATACAAGAAAAGAAAAGCGGGGCTTTAAAAGTGTCCAAACCATACAAGACGTCCATCAAACATACATGGTTTTGTATAAACGTATATTTAATACATAAAGACTTGGTTACAATTAAAATGTCATTGACATGATACAATGTTACATTGAAATCAAGCTACCTCCTTTTGGTGCCCATACATGTGTACATATATATATAATTCATTAGTATAACATGGACTCCTTGAGTCCTGACTTCTGTAATAGTTGTATGATCCACTGTGGGCCCCATCTCCGACGCGTTTCGCAGCTGTATGTGCTTCCTCAGGGAGGTTGGAGGTATTCTAGGACATTACATCAAAATAGGTTTAAGTATAATGATCACAGATACCAAATTCTTAATAAGAGTAATAAGAAAATAAAACAACAATACAAAACCCACTTCATGTTCACAAAGATGGCTGGATCTTTGGCCCCACATGCTGTCTCGCAATCACCAAACAGGTGAACAGGTGGGAGGTAACCGGGGATAAACAAGACTGAGAACATGAAAATGAAAATGAAACATAAGTTCCAGATTTACCAAAGAATTTGTTCAGAGGTAGATTTGTGCAAAAATATGCAGAGATATAAACTATCTATGTTAATAGAGGCAGTTGACTGTCCGTACGTACTGACAGAGGACAACAGGATCCCATTAAGATAACAATAAATCTGACTAAATATAAGGCATAACTAATACTAACTTCAGGTAAATATACTCAGAGCCTCGAGGAGCACCTCCAAAACGGTTGCTTCCCACCCAAATCAGTTTAATTCCAATAATCTAAATAGCGATCCAAATGTTCATCTTGGTCAGTAGTAGAAACAGGCAGTAAATATAGTTGGAACTAGTTTTTACCTATTGCAGAAAATCCCATCGTCTGTGTTGTTCAGGATCAGCAGTCTATAAAATTTTCTGCAAATACGTTTATACAAAACCATGTATGTTTGATGGACGTCTTGTATGGTTTGGACACTTTTAAAGCCCCGCTTTTCTTTTCTTGTATACAACACTAATTCGAATGCCGAAACGAATTGACTTTCAGACCCAAATCCCAAAAAAAGAAATAACGAAACATCCAAAACTAAACTAAACACAATTTTTTGCCAGCTTACAGGTGAAACTCGAATAATTAGAATATCGTGCAAAGTTCATTTATTTCACTAATGCAACTTAAAAGGTGAAACTAATATATGAGATAGACTCATTACATGCAAAGCAAGATAATTCAAGCCGTGATTTGTCATAATTGTGATGATTATTGCTTACAGCTCATGAAAACCCCAAATCCACAATCTCAGAAAATTAGAATATTGCATGCAATCAATAAAACAAGGATTGTACATAGAACAATATCGGACCTCTGAAAAGTACAAGCATGCATATGTACTCAGTACTTGGTTTGGGCCCCTTTTGCAGCACTTACTTTTGCACGATATTCTAATTATTCGAGTTTCACCTGTATATGTCTAATGAAAATTATGTCTTATACCAGCCCTTAAAGTCTGCCACAACGGATTTGGCCAATAATGAAAAGTTAATCTTGTATAGATCATCAGGATAAGGGGAAAGGTTTATACCCAAATATTTAATGTGGGATTTAAGCAAAGGAAAAGGAAACTTTCCCTGAAAAATATTTCCTTTGCTAAAGGCACATCCTTGGATCTTAGAGTGTTGTCTAAATATTCTTAGAAAAGAGATGAAAATAAGGGGTAAAAGGGGGCAACCTTGCCGGGGGCCATTAGAGATGTGTAATCTAGGGGATAAAATTTGGTTGGACTTTACCTCTGCATGTCGGTTGGAGTGCAACACTGCAAACATATAGTCCCACACTATTTTGTTTAATTATTTCTCTGTCGACAAAAGGATAGCATCAACTTTAGGTGTTCTTGCCCACAAAATGGCATCAGGGGAGGGACTACCGCCTTAGCGACCCACGCGGGCGCTATGGGGCCCGTAGCCGAGTGGGGCCCGATGAGGATGAGGCCGTGTCAGCAGCAGCAGGGGCGCACATAGGCCTCCCGGCCCTGCCATATCCCGACACAAACAACAGGAGCACAGAGTGGACGGGGCAGAACGCTCGAGCGCGCCTGTGAAGGGACATCGTATTTGGCACATGATGAGGCTCCGGAGTCTGGACAGGAGGTAGGAAGGGAGTGGGAGATTGTTATATGCCTGGCCTGGCCCTGCATGGTATAATTTTGCAGGCTGCAGTTAATTGATTTTCTGGATTGCTGCAGATTGTGTTTTTTATTTTTCATACTGTCATAAGTGGGGATCTGCTTTATATTCTTGCATTGACTATTGACTGTCAGCAAGCTGAATATTCCCACTGACTTCTTTCCCTATGCTATGTCCACTTAGGCTCCATTCACGTATAGCGTTTCTGTTTCGTGCGGGAGACCATGCGGGATGAAAACGCCAAGGCTCCATTGACACTAGGACAGCTGTCGGCGCATATACGGCTGTATGAATACATGTGTAGCCGCTCCAAAGCCACAAGACAATGCACTTCAATGTGCATTGTTCGGACTATTGCGGAGTACTGCGCAGTTCCCAAAATAGCGCAAGTGTCGAATCCGGTGGATTCCGAATGTTCGCTGTTTTATAATGGCCGCAAACTAGCGCTTTGCAGTTATTTCACATATAGCGTTTGACCACACCGTGCGGGAAAAGCAAACGCTATGTGTGAATGGAGCCATACATTTTTCATCCGCAGGGATTCCTCTTGTTTGCAGCTATTATATAGCCCAAACATGCAGAATCCGCCGTATTATTGCGCTTGCACTTGCACTGTGATAGGGCCGCAATAGTCTGAATAATGCACATTAAAGTGCATTGTTTTTTCTGTTTAGATCGGCTCCTCGCGTATTCGTACAGCCTTTCATGAAGCCTTAGGTTTGTTGCTAATCCCAACCACAATCAGCTGTCCTCATGTATGCAGTTTCCATTAGTGATGGGCCAAACAGGCCAGAGTTCAGTTCGAATTAAAACTTTAGAACATCTAAAAAGTTTGAATTTGAACTCAATGCAAGTGAATGGGGGTAGAACTTTCAAAAACGATTGTCCACTTTAAGAGGACTTATATGCAAGTTATTGTCCATAAAAGGTGTATGGGGAATACCGTTTTTAAAGGAGCAGTGATTTTAACATGACTTAAAGGGTAACAATAAAAATGACAAATTTCTTCAAATATCCTGCCTAGGGGTCTCCTTAAAGGAGAACTATGGGGTCAGTGTTTTTCCCCAAAGTTCTCCTAAGGGTCACGGGAGGGGGGCCCCTCCAGGATACCCCCCTGATGCTGTGCGGGCCGCCTGGGTCGCTATGGTTTTGAACGCGCCGCTGTTCAGATCACTGTCAGTGATCTGTGCAACGCTGCGTTCTTCTCCACTGCCGCTGCTGAGTCAATGAGAGCCAGCAGCGGCGGTGGACGAGGCTGGACCCGGCAGGGGATGAGGAGGTGGGGCCTGGGGGTCAGCAACAGAGAAGGAGGCGGGCCAGTGATGGAGCAGGAGGCGGGGTCGGCGAAGGAGGAGGGAGCGGGCCCGGCAACGGAGGAGGGAAGACAGAGAAAGAAGAGGCGGACAGGTAAGGAGTGTGACCAGCACACCTGAGGGTGACCCTGCAGAGCCCCCCATAGAAATTCTATGGGGGGCTCTGCAGGGTCACCTTCAGGTGAGCTGTGTGGGATCTCAAGTGGGCTCTTCAAGTGGTGTAACTAGAAATCATAGGGCCCTATACAAAATTTTGCTATGGGTACCTGTGATTTCTAGTTACGCCCCTGAATGGCATTAATAGTCTGATTGTGTTATCCTGTGCTTCCCTACCCAGGTCAAAACCCACCTGATCACTAGAAATCCGTGTGGCCAGCGACAGGAGGAAGTGATTCAACAGAATGTTGGTGAAGACATTGAGATCCACATTGAAAAGTGATATTGGTTTATAATTGGAGCAGACTTGAGGGTCTTTCCTCTCTTTAGAAATTAATGTGATATGGGCTCCAAGCATATCTGAGGAAAGGGATGAGCATTGTCCAATAAATTATAGGCTTTTGTAAAATGTGTGGCAAGGATAGTTCCAAATAATTAGTAGTATTGCGACAGAAGCCCATTACGTCCCAGGCACTTGCCTAGTTTCAGGTTTTTTTAATGCACTGTGGAACTCAGCCTCCAATATTGGTTCTTCCAATGCTTTGGCTGTGGTGACATCTAATGTTGGCATATTTACCTTCTGTAAATACGACTCTATTTTTTATCATCTTCTGAGCGCCACCTCTTCTGGAGATGATACCTCTCCCTTAATAATATAGAGAGCGTAATAATAGTCCTTCCCAAGGATCCCTGATGCTTTGCTGAGTGCCATCTTTAGATACTATGAGCCTAAATGGAAATCCCCATCTCTATGGGATTCAGTTTCATGAGAGTAGTTGCAGATAGGTTATTAAATATCTGGAGCTTTTTGCCATTGAATTTTAATGATCGATTTGTTGTGTGTTCAGCAACATAGCCATCTTCCTCTTAAAGAAGTGGAAACAAACCACTATGGAAGTGGGTGTAGAAGGAGAAGGTGAGACCAATAGTGAAGGGTTGGGTGGATACAGTATGGAAATGAATACCGTCAACATTTTGCCCACATTGGCCACCTGATAGAGGAGGGGATTTTCAGTCTGGGGCTTTTCTGGGGCTTAGTAGAGTCTTTCAGCTTGTGGGCCATGGCACTTTATGTTGTGGATTGCTGTGGAGATGTGCTGGGATAGATAGACAGTGGTCAATCTACTGATATCCTTCAATGCTGTGATGCAAAGCAAATCACTTGGTCTCTTTGACATACTTCAAGTGGTGTTTTTGGCTGGAGCCAGATGGATAAATCAGTCTCTTCTCGATAATTTTGCAAATGTGGAGGTTTTGTCTCCTGTCCCTGTTCTCTGAATATTTTGCTGAAGTTGGAGTTGGTTGATATTTTTTGAAATCTCACTTCTAGGTTCCTTTGGCAGTATTTTTTACTTATGTGGTAACCATATGGGTTTCTTTTGAAGAAGGACATGTAGCTGTTTTTCCAGCATGGGTGCCATTACATATGGTGCTAAAGTATTTGCGGTGGGACTGGCATTGAGTCCTCTGAAACAGTGTACTCCCCATGCTCTGTGAACATCATGTTTGGGGAAGCAGGCTGAGAGAGCACTGGAGAGGCAGGTCTGATCAAAATTCTCTCCAACATGGGATGCTTGGGAGGTGCAACATCCATCAGAGGCATGGTGTCAGGTTTCTGCTTACTAATGTTACCCTTGGGGATGGTAGGTTCAACAGACAAGATTACCTAGAGCCTTCTAAGCTCATGAAGAAATCAGAAGCAGTAGGGAAGGTAAGTTAAGCAGCACAGTGATGGAGCTCCTAAATTATGTAACCACCATATTAACTGTTACACATTCACTTTTTGCACTACAATTTTAATAAGAAATGTTGCACTAGAGACATAAGGCACAGGCAGTGTATTCATTCAAGAACTGAGAGACCAACTAATGAAAAAGCAGTGTGAAAATTGGCAAGCTGGACAGTTTTAATGAACAAGACTACACATAAATGTAAAGAGACAAGGCATTAGAAAGTTTCTTACTACAAGAATAAAGTGTCAGCTCACAAATGTTAGAGTTGTGTAAAATTGTACAGCAACAAGAGTTTTAATTAGGGACAATAGGCTTAAATGATGTATGCCTAACTTTTATTTTTACTATGATTGATATAATGTAAGATGCACACTGTTTTTACACTTTTTTTTCTTTCAAAATGATGCAGTGATCAGAAACAAGTGAATGCTGCAGTCTGAATGCCACAAACTTAAAAAACAAAAATGATCAACATTTTATTTCTATTAGTATATTTTTTACCTAATAGAAATGAAAACCCCAAAATATCACCCAAGAAACAAAAGCCCGCAAAAATATATAAATAATGAGTTTTCTAAGGATGGGACAGCTGCTAAAAATAACCACTGCCCTAAAATCAAATCTACAATCTACCGACTTAAACTGAAGAACAAAAAGAAAATGCAGGAAAGGAGCAGCATGTTGGTGACAACAGACCAAACAAAGACTTCTG
>NW_017308426.1:55222-75919 GCF_000935625.1 Nanorana parkeri | reverse complement strand
ATCCCACCACTGCAATTCACAAAAGCAGAGCACAATTTGCTAACTGACATTAATCTCTGCCTATGCAGTTTGACATCTCTCCCTATCCACTTTTTACAGTAGTTTTCAATATACAAACATAATGATTGCTCGGATCCCTCCTCATACTGTGGGGAGGAATGGATATAAGTAAGAATGCAACTGCGACGGCAAATTATCTGTAAGGCCATCTGGAGTGGTAATATCTTTATGTACCCTTCTTCTTTTTGTGGTCTTCATATTCCTATTTGACTGTTTTGACTTAAAGCCCATTTACACCTTTGCATAGGCATTTAAAAAAACATATGTCATCAATGTACACCATGTGTACATGAAGCAGGCATGTGCAGATGCTGTATATAAACACAAAAACTTACTTCTTTAAGTTGTCCTCTGTCTCCACATCGCTTTTTTGAAATGACCGTCTTTGTGCTCTGTGTATATTACAGGCTGTTGTGCACAGTGGAAACTACAATGTAGGTTGTGGAAAAACTCATTTTCCCACAATGCTCTGCTTCCCTTGTGCATGTCCCTTTATTAATATTCACAGTGGTAACACCCCCTGGGCAATGCAAAGTGACTTGGAGATTTTTTTTTTAACCTGTGACTACAGTTGGAGGAATGTTGTGATTGATAAAGAAATCCATTATATATTGTTCTGAGTGATTACTTGAGACAAAATATAACTGATTTCTTTAGCAATCGCTTACAACAATCTTCCAACTGTAGTCATAGGTAAAGAAAAAAACAATAACCTAGTCAATCTGCACTGTCCCCTGGACAATTTCTATATAATGTGATTTACACTACGCTGTGAAACTGATATACCCCATTTGTTCAACTAAATCATTCCAAATAACCCACAGTGTACTTATTAAACACAATCAAATGTGCCACAAAAACAAGTGAACATTAAATATACAAAAGCAATCTACCATGTGAAAAAGAATATTTCGCACCCACCAGATGGTTTTGACCAGGTATATTGTGGTCAATAATGGCACTCAAGTTGTATACAGGAGCCGTATTCCCTTTATGTTATATTTAGTTGGACCTTTCACCACATTTTCTGCTTCCCTTTACATGCCTCCTCGGCACTCCGTCCAAATCCACCACTCCACCCTGTCAGGGCTGAAAAGCACACACACACACATGCTCCCCATAGTGTGAACTTGATTAAAAAACTTTATTTTAAAACACAGTATTGATGACTTCCCGTTCCGGCTCCCATGTACCTGGCGGCGGGGAGACAGCGCTCCGTCCCCAACACTAACCGGCTTACAAATCCCGGCCAGCGACACACTCGCCCATAGCCCCGATCGGGTTGAGAGGCTCTAGGGGACCATATGGAACGGTTCCTGGAACCGAAAGTGGTCCAGTCCCGATCAGTGCCACGAGCGCTGGAGGGGACACAGGCACACGCTGCAGCCAAGATGGCCGCCGCACCAGACAGGCTGAGGCGCCGAAGCCCCTCTCCTGCATCCTCCCTGGCTGAGTCCCTGGACGGATCCACACATGCCCGGATAGCAGAGGCAGTGGCCAGGCTTCTCAAGCCCACTATAACAGAGGCTGTGGAGTCAGCCCTGCAGCAAGGGCTACTACAGCTGAGGCAGGAAATTACAGCACAGGCACGATCCATCTCTGTGGCTGAACAGAGGATCTCAAGTGTGGAAGATGACCTCTTGGAAGTACAGGTTAAATTGGCACAATATGAATCTATATCCCTTTCATTGCAAGCAAAATTAGATGACCTGGAAAATAGATCCAGGAGAAATAACCTACGGATTGTGGTCCTCCCGGAAGCATACAAACCGTCGACGCTTGCAAAACTCTGCGCCTCCACAATTCCGGAAGCTCTTCGCATCCCAGTGCCCTGCATGGTAGAAAGGGCGCATCGTCTAGGCCCTCCAAGAGAAGACAATGCGACGCCACGGCCTGTAATTGTACGGTATCTTAACTATGCGGACCGGATAAGTGTATTGCAGCAGTATCGAGCGCCGGGGTCCCTTGAAGTGGAGGGTCACCGACTACTCCTATTTGCAGATTACTCCGCTGAAGTGGCCAAGAAACGCAAAGCCTTCCACGAGGTCTGCTCAGCCCTTGTGCAAAGACAAATTCGGTTCACATTGGCATATCCGGCTGTTCTATACTTTGATGATGCGGATGGTAAACGTCTCTCTTTCCAAGATCCAATAAAGGCCGTGGAAGCGGTGAACCGTCTGGAAGCGTCATCTGGGTCTCCCTCCAAGCCTCCACCTTCTGCATGTCCTGCTCGTTCACCTCGCACTCCCCGCACACCCCGTAAATTCACAAGATTCTCAAAGAAAACAGGGGGCACGCCCCGTAAATATCGGCAACGCTGACGCGCCTGCTTGGCATCCTGGATCGCCTGAGAGAGTTGGGCGCAAGTATTTCTACTGCATTGTTATGTGACTATATGCCATAGTTGCCTTGGTTTGTTATATTTCTCTTGAATATTGTTCCAAAATGGGTGACGAGGGAAATGTGGTTTGTTCAATGAGATCTACCCCGCGGGGTTATTTCTGCATCTATGGGTAATGCTGAAGGCCTTGGTATTCCCTACTGTATAGTGTTGTGGTGGACACATTGTGTGAGTGCCTTCCCCACAAATGCATGACGTGGGAAATACCAAAGTCAGTCAATTATAGTTTGTTATTACTGTTGTTTATAGTTAAGCTAAGTTGGGTCATACACTTCAGAATTTTATCCATATGTACATCACACTGGGTTATCCCCAAACTGTCGTGGGGTTTTTTCCCCTCCCCACAATGAGCATTGGCCGTGGAAGCGGTGAACCGTCTGGAAGCGTCATCTGGGTCTCCCTCCAAGCCTCCACCTTCTGCATGTCCTGCTCGTTCACCTCGCACTCCCCGCACACCCCGTAAATTCACAAGATTCTCAAAGAAAACAGGGGGCACGCCCCGTAAATATCGGCAACGCTGACGCGCCTGCTTGGCATCCTGGATCACCTGAGAGAGTTGGGCGCAAGTATTTCTACTGCATTGTTATGTGACTATATGCCATAGTTGCCTTGGTTTGTTATAGTTCTCTTGAATATTGTTCCAAAATGGGTGACGAAGGAAATGTGGTTTGTTCAATGAGATCTACCCCGCGGGGTTATTTCTGCATCTATGGGTAATGCTGAAGGCCTTGGTATTCCCTACTGTATAGTGTTGTGGTGGACACAAGGGTGTGAGCGCCTTCCCCACAAATGCATGACGTGGGAAATACCGAAGTCAGTCAATTATAGTTTGTTATTACTGTTGTTTATAGTTAAGCTAAGTAGGGTCATACACTTCAGAATTTTATCCATATGTACATCACACTGGGTTATCCCCAAACTGTCGTGGGGTTTTTTCCCCTCCCCACAAGGAGCATAGCACCCCTATGTACTGAAATTATCTTCACCCGTACCTGGACGGTGACCGGGCGGGACTCTGGGGGCCTGACAGCATCTAGTGTCCGAGCAGCCTCTACTGAGTTTATTGATCAGCGAATTAGACGTCAGACACCTGCTATAACATAAAAGTAATCTCATGGAATGTTAAAGGCCTACGCTCCCCCCAAAAACGTAACCAAGTTCTGCGTCAGCTCCGCAGACTGCAAGTTGCAAGAGACACACTTGAGAGAGGAGGTCTTCCATAGAATGCGTAAAACTTGGGTGGGGGAGGTTTTTGAGGCGCCGTCGGACGGCAGAAGGGCAGGGGTGATAATCTTAATACATAAAAGTCTCCAGTACACTGTCTTGAGCATAAAGAAGGATTAGTTGGGCCGGATGCTGACAGTGACTTTAGACATGGGGTCCTCCACACTGGCGCTTACAAATGTCTATCTTCAAAACTCACCCTCTAAGTCGGATTTCAGAACGCTGACACATTGGCTGTCGCAGTGTACAACGCCACTTCATCTGGTGGGAGGGGATTTTAACTCCACGATGTCACTATTGGAGGACAGGAGATGGATCTCAGGGAATGCGCCTAAAACAAGGGGGCCTGAGTTCGCGAGGCAGTCATCTCTGGCCACTATGGCCGAGGCTCTTAACTTGCACGACATCTGGCGGTTGGCCCACCCGATGGACACCGACTTTACGCACTTTTCTCCAATACATGACTGCCTGGCGCGCTTGGACTATTATTTCTGTACTCCGGAGCTCCTGCCTAAGGTGAGAGACTTGGAGATACATGATGTGGTAATCTCGGATCACGCCCCTATTGCCTTGTCGATTGAAATTGCACCACGTAGACCAAATGTATACCTGTGGCGGTTTCCGGAATTCCTACATGCTAACGAGGACTTTCGCTACTTCCTGGTGACGTTGTGGAGGGATTATGTCTCCCTTAACCAGCAACATGTAGTCACTCCAGTCACCTTCTGGGAAGCAGCTAAAGCGTATATGAGGGGGAGAATATTTTCCTATACAACGGCATATAAAAAGAATATCTTGCGGTCCTACCGACTGGCTAGTGCCCGTCTGAGGAGTGCCAAGGTGTCCCTTAGGTCCAACGCCACCCCTCATAGCAGACAAGAATGGGAGTCTGCAAAACAACAATTTGATCTCTGGGCACAGAGGCAGGACGCAATTTACTCGGCACACCTGGATCTCTCCATTCACAATGTGGAGGCTGTTCGGACACTGTTTGTGCACTTTAAGACCTTTTCAGGTATTCGTATAAACTTTACAAAGAGTGAGATTCTTCCCCTTTCAGGGACAACAATGGTGCAGGGAGAGGGCCCTATGCAGCTCAGAGTAGCCCATTCAGCTATTACTTATCTGGGTCTGAAAATCGGGAAAACGCCATCATCTTTATACTATCTGAATTACCCCCTTTTAATTGACAGGATCATCAAAGAACTAGAAATGTGGGGGAATCTCCCCCTCTCGCTCTTCGGGAGAATACACCTGCTAAAAATGATTAGTTTCGCCAGACTCCTGTACCCCATGCAAAACCTTCATCTTCTACTGAAGAGTGGCGACATTAAACGACTTATGAGATCGATGTCGCAATTCGTATGGCAGTCTAAACGGCCAAGGATATCACACAGGAAACTGTGGTTGCCGAAGAGCGAGGGGGGTGCTAACTTCCCGAATATTAAATTGTACAACATTGCGTGCTTGCTCAGGCATGCACTGGATTGGTTGTCGGGTAGCTCTATGTTCTCAAATACAGACCTGGAAGGGGAGCTAGTTGCACCATGGGACTTGAAAGCGGTCCTTCATTGTAGGATCCCCATGCTGCCCCCAGGCATTCGACAAAATACTTTATACAGGGACACCATCATTGCATGGCGAGAAACACGGAAAGGCACTGCAAATGTCTCCGTATATGTCGGTCCACAACCCGTTCTTGTGTAACACTATGTTCTCACAAGGTGTTGATTACACTGCTTTCCATAAATGGAGAGATAAAGGGTTATTTAACTGGCGACAATTATTCCATCCACGCACCAGTCAGTCTCTCTCCTTTCAGGAATTATGTCTACAATTTAACTTACCAGGAACAGATTTCCTGCACTTCTTACAACTTAAATCAGCCTGGAAGGAGTATGGGGGTACACCCAAGGAATTCTTCTCATCGTCCTTTTTGGACATTCTCATTAAGGACAGATCATACTCCGTTTCAGCAACGTACCCCAGGCTCCAGACACTATTTCTCAATCCTTTCTCCTCCTCAAATGTGCGAGAATGGGCATGGGACTTTGATGACACAGATATGCTGGATAAAATCCTCAGAGGCTATAACACAATCAGGACTATAACTCCTAATGAAGTGTGGAGGGAGACCCAGTTCAAGATCCTTCACAGAGCCTATGTTCCGTTCTTTCGGCCTCCGGACAACGGGGACGTGCCCGCTCCAGGGAGACCAACAACATCCATCTGCCCGAAGTGTGGGTGTCCCAGACCCACATTGCATCATTGCTTGTGGAGTTGTCCCTCTATATCCCGCTTCTGGACCCAAACACTCACGTACATCAATTCTGTCATCTCCTGGCAACCGGATATGGATCCGGCCCTTTGTCTATTCGGCTTCCTGGCGCCTTCGGGAGAGGGCCGGGGACCGCCGCGGGGAAAGGGCATGGACTGGGCCCATATATGCCTTCTGACGGCGAGACGGTGTATAATGAGGCACTGGAACTCTCCACTGGCCCCAACTACAACAGAGGTTACTATGGATCTTAAACTCCTGATGAATAAGGACAATCTGGATGCAGAGATGCATAAAGATACCCGTTCTACGTCTTTCCTATCGCGTTGGAGGTATTTTATTAGTAGTTCTTTTTCTGTAGAGGACATCCACCAAATCATTAAGCCCTTCCGCTACACTAGATGGTACTTGACTAATGACTTGTCGAATGCCTTGGGGGTCCTGCAGCTAGGGCAAGACTGACGGCCTCTCTGAGAGGCAGGTCTTGGCGTAATTTGAATACTGCTTGATTACACGGTCTGAATACTTGTTTATAGTGGGAGTACTGTTAGTATTGTTCAGAATGCTCCATCTACTATGCATATGTTCCTTGATGGATTGTTATGGATGGAATTAACCACTGCGTGGTATACTTACTACTTTGAAGTGATGACGTTTGTTTTAAAAATGTAAAGATTGCTAAAAGTTAATAAAACATTTTTGAAAAAAAAAAACACAGTATTGCACTTACATAAAAACAGTTGAATGTTTGCATGACTTATCTCTCTGCCTGCTCCGGTCGGTATCCTCTATCCTACCGACTTCTTCATACCTACCTACTATTCTACCGACTTCCTCTGTGGGACAGCGTGCTTCTTGATAAGGGGCTGATGTGAAATATAGTTCCTAAACTTTTTTCATCACATGGTGTATTGCTCTTATTCAAGAGCACAATTGAAGATCATTGATCAGGGGATCATGAAAACAAGTTTATGAACTACAGTTCACATCAGCCCTCGATCAATGATCTTCAATTGTGCTCTTGAACAAACTCATCTGTGATACACTATATGATGAAGAAAAGTTTAGGAACTACAGTTCACATGGCATGGTCTAACACGGATGAGTTTGTTTAAGAGCACAATGGAAGAATATTGGCTGCGGGGCTGATGTTAAGTGTAGCTCCCAACTTATATTTGTATATATTCTTTTCACATGGTGGATTGCTTTTGTATATTTAACATTCACTTGTTTTTGTGGCACATTTGATTGTGTCTAATAAGTACACTGTGGATGTATTTTAATGATTTAGTTAAACATAGGGAGTATATCAGCTTTTTCAACGTGGTGTGACAGCGTGACACAGTTGACAGTTAGATCACTGATAACAATGCAGTTATCTTGACTTTTTAATAGTTTTTAGGTATTGTAGGAGTGTGGATTTGTATGGTAGACATGTGCGATTCGTTTCGTTACGAATCGAAATTCGTACGAATTTTCCTGAAATTCGTAAATTCGGAAGCATCCGAAATCCGAATTGCAGTTTCCGAATTATATCCGAAATACGAAATTCCGTTAACGAATTTCGGATCCGAATTTCTTTGAAACAGGAACTACTATTACCCCTGTAAATGAGGTTGAACAACATGACAAGATTTTTTTTATATCCGAAATACGGATCCACTGCTGCTGAGAGTTGCATTACAATAATTCGTATTTCGTTTTGGTTGACCAATCAGAGGTTGTCTCTTCTGCTGCTGAGAGTTGCATTACAATACAGGCAGGAAATACGAAATTCCGTTGACGTATTTTCGTTCCGTTACGAACATTCGTTATATTGAAGTTAAAAAGCAAAGTACATTTATATTGGAGTTGATGGTAGTTTTTTTAAAAATACGAAATACGAAATTCGGATACGGAATCCGTTAACGGAATTCGTATTTCGGAATAAAAAAACAACTACCACATCGACTCCAATATTAACAAAGGTATTTTTGCTTTTTAACTTCATCATAACGAATGTTCGTAAAGTTACGAAAATGTGCCGAAACTAACGAAAATTCGTATTTCGTACGAATCCGAATTGAGTTTCGGATACGAATTACGAAATAACGGATATTCCGAAACGGAACACATTTTTTGATGGCGCACAGGTCTATTGTATGGTATAATTATTGATGCACTGGTATCAATACGCCACACACACACTGTTGACACTCCACACAGCCCTAGTGACACACTACACACAGTGCTGGTGACACCACACACAACCCTGGTGACACCACACAACCCTGAGGACACCATACACAGCCCTGGTGACACGCCGCACAGAGCCCTGGTGACCCTGCATACAGTCCTGGTGACACAGACAGATCAGAGAGAGGCAGACAGATCAGAGAGAGGCAGAGAGAGAGATAGATCAAAGAAAGACACACAAAAGAGAGTGATAGAAAGTTTAGAGACAGTTTTGCATTTACAATATGTGGAGGAAATCGTTCCTCTGCAGCACAAACAGAGCCATGTAGAGAAAGATCTTCTGATCACTCACAGGGAGTTCTTCTTCTGCTCTCTGCTCTGTCACAAATGCTGTTGATTGTCTTCTCAGAGCTGATTACACCGGATATCTGACAATTTGAGTTGGATTGAAGTTCCTGTGGAGGGAATTTTGAATGTCTAGGACTCTGGCCTATGAAAGAGTCAATTAAAAAAGACACACACATACATCACCCCTACACCTCTACATTAACACAATAAATACAAATCACTTACAAAGGTGGAAATGGGCTTTACATTGTCTAATGCAGGGCTCAAAATTTCCACTCGCCCCCTCGCAATTGGCGAGTGAAAACTGCGAGTGAGCGAATGGAAATCCATCGGCGTGTTGTTCGCCGACGCAGGACGGGGGTGAAACTTCCGCTGCTTCTGCGGCGATCGCTTTGTCTTCTCTGGCCGAGGTGAAGGGAAGACGGCCAAACTGATTCTTCTCCTCCGCGGCCGCTGCAGCTACAGAGCGTCGGTAGGATAGAGGTCTGACCACAGAAAATCTGCAGATACATTGTAAGGTGTAGCTTTAGAAATGTACTACTCCAGTTAAATTGGTAATGATCACAGATTTTCCACAGATACATTTCATGCCAGGACAGTTTATTTCATATTATTCTTGCTTCATAGACTGAGGGGGAGCACATTGCTTCATAGACTGAGGGGGAGCACAATCTCAAGGAATTTACTGTCGTGGTATCCTATAATTAATTTTGCTGTCCAGCAGTTAATGGGCTTGGTAATAAGACGCACCAACAACTAAAGAGTTATTGCCATTTTTAATAAAAATGTTTTCTCCTACCGGCAATAAAGAGTAAATACATATACAATTGTTTCTGGGCTTTTCAGGATGTTAAAGCATGCAAGAGCCATCATACTATTTTTCTTGTTTAATATTTTATTAGTTTTACAAGTGTTCAATTTAATTTAAAAGAACTGGATGATGGTGATGGATGGTGGGAGTACAAAGTCCTCGTAAATAAGCAATTGTCAAAGCATATGCACATGCATCATTTCCTACAGCAACTAGTGATTGAGAGGCAACACCCAGTATATACAACAATAACTTCAGAAGAGAAGAAGGGGGAAGGAATGTTGGGAAGTTCAGAGAGGGGTCAGAGGAAGAGAGGGTAGAACAGGGAGAGGAAGGTGGATAAGGTGCTTGTAGGCCAGATCACACCTCAAATAGCTAAGAGCATTCATGCTTCTTAAATATTCAACAACTAAAACCTGATGTTAATAATGAGGCTTGTGCTGATGGGGAGGCGGCGTCAACCCGGGGGGGGGGGGGGAGTGCTGATGGTGATGACAGGCAGCAGCATTTGTAAATACACCGCTGATAACAGGTGAGCCATCGGTCCCATTCCCTTTTTTAATTTGGGGATAGTGTTTAGCAGCTTAGCCAAAAGCTTCTAATTAGAGAATGTCCAGTGGATCTGGATTTAACTTAGGCTAAATGTAATGAGCTGGAAAGTGATACTTTTGCAATATTCTGTTTTGAAGCTGTTAGAACATGTGCCATCAAGATAAATTGGTGCCTTCTAATTTTAGGCTAAGAAGTGCCACAACAGGGTTCATAGGTAAAAAGACTCATAACAGAGTACAAATCATTATGTCTATCTTCCATAGAGTTTGGGCTATTGGGCATGACCACCATGTGTGTAAAAAGTTGTCCAACTCAGGGAAACCTCTAAAACAATTGGGAGAGCATGGGGAGTCATGGAACCAAATAGCACTAGCAAAGACCCAGCATGAAAACATGCCAGGTGAGTCTAGGTCTGGAGGAAATGCAGGTTTTTTTTAGAAAAGGGAACAGTGACAGATGAGTTAACAGCAAGCTTCTAGAGTATTTTACCGCATTCCAGATCTTGAGGTAGTGTGATCAGATTTTGTTATTTTAAGCTGTCTTTTAGAAGTATCCAGAGCAAGTTATTCACATTAAGGGATCACAATCTATCACTTTCAAGGCCATCCAGATTGACATTACTAAAGTTGCATGGTGTTTTGTTAGCAACAGCTGTGCAGCTTGATTATACTACACAAGCTGTGAGACACCAAGGCTGCCTTCAAATCAAGGTTGAAACAGTTTATATCTAGGCAACCAAGGTCTGCTTGTCATATGAACACATTTGAGAGAGTACAGTGATAGGTAGTACTTAAACAAATATAGTCATTTGAACAAATAAGTCACTTTAACTGCAACTACTCAACCTATCCAAGAAAGGCACTCAATATATCCCCTTCCAGACAGCAAGAGAAGGGATACAACAGATAAGGAGGGTTACAGGAATTGAGATCAAGAGCCAGATCAGAAGGACCACTGGAATCGAGATCAAGAGCCAGATCAGAATGGCCACAGGAATCAGGATCAGGTTCACATTCAGGATCAGGTAAGCTGGTTACAGAACAGAAGGATGAGAACAGGGAACACAGGAATAATGCTAAACCAAAGTGATCTTTCAGAAGAGGAACTAAATATTATTCCAGCAGCCAGCATCAGGTGGCGATTAATTGTTGAGGGCTGCTGGGAGACATCCCCTTAGACACTGGACTACAAGTTTCAGATCCCACCACCACAGTGCCACCAACAGGTGCTCTGATTCCTGACATACATGCTATGCAAGTACAATGAGCCATACAGCTGCAGTCTAAAGGTGCCCACACACCTTACGATTATCGTATGATAATCGCGGGAAATCGCAGTTTCTACTGTACGGTCGCACGACTTTTGTCTTACGAACATGTTTGAAAACCAGCCGAGAATTGTACAATTTTCGGGTTGGTTTGTGGCAACCTCGTAAGATAATTGTCGCACCAGCCAGTGTGCGCAAGCGCACACTGCCCGTTCAGCATTGCGGTCATGGGAAGCCCGCCCCTTTGGCGGGGCAGGCTTGCAATTATTGCAAGTACAATCTGCCTGTCCAAGATGGGCAGATTGTATGTTTTTTAATGACTTTACAACCATCGCAAGACAAAAGTCTTGCGATGGTTGTAAGATGTATGACCACCTTTAGGGTGAGGTGCAACATGAAGCCACAAGGCTACAGAAAGCTGGTCGGTTTGTTGGGTGGTGCACAATAAAATGCGTAGGTCCTAAACCACAGAGAAAGTTTCTTTTATATACAAGACAATAGATATTTAAGCAACAGAAGATGTTAGAAAATGGCAGAGCCAGGAGAGAGAACAAGGGGTTAGGGTTTGCACTGGTATGTTACGGACTAGGGATGCACCGATACGTTTCGAGTACCAATGCCGATACTTGGCATTTTCATGAGAACTACCAGGGTTGCAGGGGTTGCAGCTGGGACCTGGCTCTGGCGCTCCACCACTGTCCTGAAATCATTCGTCGATATTGTTTTAGAAAAACTGTCACATGACAATAAACAAAAATGTATCAGTACTCGTACTTGTAAGTACTCGGCAAGTACCAGTACTTGTACTCGCAAAACTGGTATCTGTGCATCCCTTTATTTATATTTATAAAAACAAAATCGTACATTAAAACAGAGATGTACAAATCCCAGGAGCTCCGTGTGCTCCTTACAAATGACAGCCGCCTCCTAATGTTTGAATTTTTCTCTAGTGTAGTCTTGGAGCTCAAAAGTATCGGTACATGTACTCGTACTTGTAACGAGCACTGTACTTGGTATCTGTGCAACCCTATTACGGACAAATAAATGTTAAGGTGCCCATACACTCTACACCCCTAGCAAGTCTTTTGTCTTGTGAGGGTTGTAAAGTACTTAAAAAAACGTATGACCTGCCCATCTTGGACAGGCAAGCCCGCCCCTCTGAGGGGCTTGCTTCCGATGACTGCAATGCTTAACGGGCAGTGTGCACATGCGCACACCAGCCCGTTCGGCAGTCATCTCTGGATCATGTTAGAAACCAGCCGAAAATTGTACGATTCTCGGCTGGTTTTCCAACATGCTCGAAATACAAAAGTCGTGCAACCGTACATTAGAAACGGTTGCACGCCTTCCATACACTGCACGATTCTCGTACGATCGCGGGATTTCCTGCAGTGTATGGGCACCTTTAGAGGGTAAGATTTTCTTTCTGCTAAGCCAAGATTACTTGTTTCTAGTGAAGGTAACATAACAGGAAGAGTAATCTAAAATGAGTAAGGAGGTTATATGATTTAAATAGAACAGTCTATTGAGCAGTGAGTCCATGCACAACATTTGTAAACCCCCACATGGCAACAGGCCAGGAGGAGGTAAAACAGGGGGTCCTGTTGTTGCTAAACCAAGGTGGGAACGGGGGCCATAAATATATACATACAGAAACTTTACTGATTCGGGAACAAAAAATATTTCCCCACAAAAGAGGAAGAAAGTACCACAGTGTTATGTGCCAGCAGACATATCCTGTCATCCCAAAGACATAGGGAGCAATACATGTGCCCAGTGGGAAATAGGAGTCTGGATGCCTTCTATTGCATGTGTTAGGCTTCCAAGGTGAACAGGTAGGAAAGTCGGAGAGGTATGGGAAGAGAAAGCATCAGAAATCATGGTAAAAGCAGCAAAAACCCCCACAAAAGACCAGTTATTTTATCTAACATACACCGCGGAAGCCGAAAGATCCAAGGGTCTTATATTATTAGGATGTAATTGACCAGATTCACCCACTGAATCAGTCTGTCTGTGGTTAGGCTAATGCCCACTTCTTCCCATTCACTAGAGGGGAATAATAGTAGTACCAGGGGTGAGGATTGCTTTCTGTGGCTAGATGTGGAGCCTGTGGGAAATTCCGGTGAGGCAGAGTGATGTAGATAGTGCAGAAGCTGGTGTCAATCAGCTGAGTTAGTGGAATAATTTTGCTGTTCCTTTGTAAGTGAAGAATTAACAAAAAGTAAACCTTCAGCGGTACTTAATTTGGAGTCATTACAGGATTGAAAGAATCAGTCTTAGTTCATGGCATTTGGCCATCGCCGTAGGGCTATGTCTGCAAAGACTTGATATTCAAAACATTGTACATCAGTGTCTGTTACTCAGGGGCCACTTGAAGTATAGTTTCTTAAGTCTGGTAGTAGAGAAATTTAGCAATGATGTCCTTCGGGATAGTCAGAGGTCCCATCTTTAGGCCCATCAGTGGTACATCTTACCAGGCCCAGCTGAATACCTTTGAATTCTAACTGCTCTATAATGGTGGCCAGATCCTGGATAAGTGCTATGATGGTAGACTGGGGTTCCAAGAGATGCCCTTGGGCACCCCTGAAGTTCTGGAGATGAGCCTAGATCACTAGTTTTGAAGTGAGCTGATGATTGTCAGCTCTTAGCACTTTGAGGTCCTTATCATGGAGTTCCAAAGCAGTCAGCGCGTCTGCCATGTGGGTCTCAAGTTCAGTTGTCCATAGGCCAAGTTCATGGATTTCATGTGTGAGTTTATTGGTAATTAGCTTAGCTGTAGCATGGAGGCCATTGTGGTTGCAGCTCATGCCAGTGCATCCTTGATAGATTTGCTTTGCTGCTGTTTATGAAAGGGCCTGGGTTGAGGCATGGTCCTTTAGTAAAAGTGAGGAGCTATTGGTGCTAAATATGTGGGATTTAGATCTAGCTGCCTGTTTAAGCCAGGGAGATGCATAGCACAGTCAGGAAATATGATGCATCATCCACAATGCATATGCACCCATTTTATTATATTTTTGTTTTATAATACCAAAAGAAGTAGAAGCATTCATGTGATAAGCTAATGCAAAAAGTCAGACTGAGTTACATATGAAAGACATGTTACACCCCATTGTAGCATGACACCTTCTGATCACATGGCTTTTTCTTTTAAACTACCGTATAGTGCCATAATGTTGCCCTTTCCAACAACTTCAATGAATTTTGTACAATTGGAAATTTTGCACGCTCTAGGAATGATTGTAGGACCACCCAAAACAGCAATGATAAACAAAATAGATAGAGGCCAGTGGACCAACAAAGCAATTATGTAACTGTTTTGAACCCTGAATTAGATTCAGAAAGTATGTAAGCCTAGGTTACATTCTTGATTTAATCTCCTTGCCACTAAGAGATTTAAATATTTGTTGCCTGTCATTCACTTATCAGCAGACTGTTTAATGTGTTGGAAATAGGATTATTGCAAAAAAAAAACCCCAAATAGATATGTCAACAAAAATGAGATCTAATCACTTGTCTGAGTCAAGAAATACATGTATAAATTATGTGCACAAAAGAAGACCTTTATCTGGATAGAAATATTAAGTACGTAGTAATTTGTGTGCACTCTTGATAAATGTATTTATTTGTGTAACTGTTGTCTATGTGTAGTATTGCAGCTAAGTAGCTAAAAGATTGAGACAAATTAATGTCAACATTCACTTTCGCTACAAGAGAAGGATAAAATCACTTTTGGACAGTAATTTTATACTGAATTGTTTTGACCATCTTTGTCACTAGCCCTCCAATCATCAGACCCAGAATGACAATCTGGTAGATCTGGCATTGCTTTAGTGGGCAGCTCTTGGCATTGAACACAACAATTTAATTATCTGCTTGTAGCATTGCTTGTAACACAACAGTCTTGGATTGCAGTCACAGCACATGGCTTTGAGCTAAAGCATGAATTGTGATTATGTGCAAAGAAATATTCGCTTATCTCCTGTGCTTTGTATAATAGAGATGCTGCGGTGTACATATAGAGACCAAACAGAAATTCTTTTTTTATTCAAGGCTATATTTGTTATGTTGACTAGTAACAGTTTGCTGATTCTGGACACAGGAGGGGAAACTAAAAATCATCATTCTTATGGAAATTCACAGATATGGGAACTGACCTTGCATTTTGCTTATTCTGTCTTAAGTATAGCCTGGCAGCACTGCAATGGTTAATAGCTCAGAGATTAGGTTTTCTGGCTGATATTTTTTTTTCAGTGATTACTAGTGATTGCCAGTGCTGCTTCATGTGCTGCAGACACAGAAGACTGTAATGCTGTCATATATTGCTGTTCCATAGGTGTGTATTAGGTTATCTGAGGGCATCCACTGACATTCCTTCACTGTATTTGCCTAGCATGGTGCTAAACTCAGGTTTTTGACACCTGAAATGCGTGGTTGCAGGTTTAAATCTTAAAAATGCATTCAAGTACCTTAACTATTACCAAAAATATATTTTATTTGTGCATCACTCAGCTGTAAATCCTCAAATCATCTCTAAATTGGTGCTGATACTGTCCTTCCTTCTAGGAGGGTGGCTAATTTTGTTCCCCATGGTCCAGTGGCGGATCAAGGGGGGCAATTGACCCCCGAGATAGTGCCGCACCCTACCTCTGATGCTGTTCTGCCATCTGCAGTAGTAGTTACACTATAAACAGCTGTCACTGTCACAGACTTTACTGCAGTTTATTGTAAAAAAACAACACTACTTGTAGTGTGATGGTTTTTTACAATGAACTTCGGTAAAGTCTGTGACAATGACAGCTGTATGTACTGGTGTGTGTGTGCGTTGATGCACCAGCTGATGTGCAACTGCCTGTCATTTTTAAGAACTCTTTAGCCTGGCAGATCCAATACCAATTCTGCAGGCACTGACAGGCAAGCACATTCTGCTGTGGGGACTACAATCTCAATTAAAAATTTGTAAATTAAATGTGAGACTGTCATCCATCACAGGAGTGAGCCTGGAATGGTGGCTGCTTTACAACACACACCATGGGGAACAAAAGTAGCCACCCTCCAGTAGGAAGGACAGTGTCAGCACCAATTCAGAGATGATTTGAGGATCTACAGCTTAGTAATACACAAATAAAATACATCTTTGTTGCTAGTTAAGGTATTTGAATACATTTTTAAGGTTCAACTCCTGAGTTTAGTGTCACTTTAAGTAACCTAGCAAGAGCAAATTAAGGGAGCATGGGCATTCCACAATGTCATGTCAACATCAAGCAAGACATGAATCCAGTGAGCAAACCGAGATGGAGAGCCAAGTAAAGTTCAACTGTGCGACCATATTGGAGGGATCATAAATGTTAAACATTGTTATGCAATCAGACAAATAAGTAGATCTCTACTTTTTTAATTACATTTCCTTTGTTCTTGAGTACTTGTTGATGGAGATACATTTTGTTATAAATATCTACAATGTTTTAGCTTCTATAACCTTTTGTAATTAGTATGCTTTATATTGTGTCTTCAGTATAGCATTATTATTCTAAAAGACAGTCTTGGCAATACTTTAGAGTAAAGTAGCTTATTTCGCTCACTTATCATTATACCCTTCCCCCTCATCCCTACTGACTATTTTTAGAATACAATGTATGTATGGCCTGTTGTGTATCCTATTTTATAAAAAATCCAAATGCTGCAGAAACCATTACAGTATATATACACTGAGTGGTCAGATTATTATGACCACCTTACATTTGTAGGCAAATTAATAATTAGCTATAATTTTGGGCTGAAGTTGCTAGAGGGCCAGGCCATTTTAAATAGGGAAGCAGGTTGTTTACCACAACAGTAGAAGTGATTTGTTTCTGAAGATATGGGTAAACAACGCGGTTTAACAGCCTTTGAACGTGGGGTGATTGTTGGAGCTCGGAGCCATGGAGCGAGTATCAGCAAAACAGCAGAATTCGTTAAATGTTCAAGAGCAGCTGTTGTTAAAGTGTTTAAAGACTGGACTGTCAGCCGAAAATCTGGGTCTGAACGTGGCAAGTGTGGCCGTCAGCGACCTGTCAATGTTAGGGCAGAACGGAGAGTGGCAAGACTGGTACAGGACAACAGAAGGGCAACAGTGTCAGATTCCTTGCATCACCTTTCAACATCTCGTGGAGTCACGAGGCGGCCCAAAAACAAAGTAATTTTTTCTAATTTAAAAGAATTTAAAATAATATTTTAATATATTTAAATAAACCATTGCTTGCATTTAATGTTTGTGCTTAGCAGCAATAGTAACTGATGTACAATCAGCTTTCAGATCTCTTGTATAGTTAAAGACAGATAAAAACTGATTGCTAATTTGTTTTGGTAATTCGTGGGATAAGTGTTTTACACCATAGTATTAAGTAAGGCCCCAAAACGATTTAAAGTGACTGGATTTCATTGTCACTTTATTAACACATTTAAAGCTTTCTTACACACACTGTATAAAACATGAAATATGGGAACATGGGAAAAGTATACATGCATTTATATGATGTAAGCTCTCTTCCCTGTGGCAATTTCTGTGAATTACAGCTTTAAAAAACATATCCAATGGCAGAACATGCTATTTACACAGACTAAAAACAGTCTAGAAGATGATGTTTAGTTATTTGTTCCTCCATAATAAAATAATGTATTGTATTCAATAAATCATAAAGTATTCAAGCAATCTCATGAAAGTGCAGTGACCTTTATAAATTAACTTAGTCTGTAGCCCAAAGGGGTACTTTAGCTGATGTAATAGCTATGTTAACCTTACTTTATTCAGCTTAAATTGAACACCATCCATACAATGTATCGCACTTGCTAGCAATGCAACTTACAGTATCTCAACACCTCTTGCTACTTTGCAACTAACAAGAGACTGACGATAAGCGCTGACAAATCAACAATGATAAACAACTGTTTGACTATAGAAAATATACGTTCACAATTGATGAGATATAAGACATATTTACACTGGATTAAAAGGTTGCCTTGAGCTTTGGCACGGGACGATCAAATGGCAGTATATCATATCTCATTGAAATTAATGTGTGATCCTATGTACATGGACTTCAACATTAAAAGTGATATACAATATGCTTCCCAGTGCTTCTGAGATGTTGACTTACTGCTAAGCAATTTGAATTTGTTTTTGAGCTACTCAAGGAGTGGCTTCAAGCTGCTTCTGTTTGCCTTTACACTTTAAAGTAGGTTTATACCAGGAAGAAAATCAACTCTTAGTCCCCGTTCACACTTAGTCATTTTGTTGCTAAAATCTAGGTGCTAGAAAATGCTGAACAAAAGAAATCCCATTCATTTCAATGACCCCTGTTCACACCTGAGCACTTTGACGCAAACTGTAAAATGTCAAGCGCTGGAAAAGTACATGAGCTTCTTTTTGGCATTTTACAGTGTTTTGATGCACATTTTCTCAGCTACACAGGCTCCACCCTCTTTGCCAAGCATACTGGGAGACAAAATGGAGTATTCTTCATCAGGCTAGCGTGGTCCTAGCCCTGCCTGTACAACCAACAGGACCCACACTACAAAAACTATGAAAGGAGGAACCATTCCTGGTTGGGACTTTGCCAGGAAGATATGGTAAGAGTGGGAAACCTTTACTATTTCCATCAAAGACAGCAAAGGTAAAAATTGCCATGGGGAAACTCAAGATGCTACATTAGTAAAGACTTTTGTACTTGACTACTGTTTTCCTTTGTGATTTTTGTTTGTATTTCTGTGCGATTCTTGTTTGTTTTGTATGCTAATTTGTACGTTTTACTATGCATGTCAAAATTCAATAAAAAGTTTGAAAGAAAAAAATATTTGAATAAAGATTGAAGTACCATGTGTGCTATTTCCTACATCACCATCTGTGTGTCTTTTTTTAAGGGGGGGAGAAGGGTGGAGGTTAGGGTAAAACCACTGTGCACTATATGTGTGAGAAAGGAAACACAGAGAGGCATTTTTTTCAAAGTGGAGAAGACAGACTCTTGAGTTTCTTCTTTATTTTTATCACTTTGCTTACCGACCAAACTGAAGTGAGAAGTTGATTGGTTACTATTAGCCACTGCTTAAGATTCTGTCTGCCCCACTTTTGAGAAATTGCCCCCATGGTGATAGCATCATAGTAAAATGTACCTACTGCAAAGTGATGAGTAGTCTTTTCACTGTTGGAATACTCAGTAAAATATGTCCTAATGCTCTAAATGCCTGAAAAGGGTCCCCAATAGTTCTTTAAAAATGTAGGAAAAGAAAATGTGCCTTTTAGCAGCACTATACAAAACACAATGGGGGTAATTTATTGTACCAGGAGCATACAGAATCTGGAGCAGCTGCCTGTGGAAAACAATCTGCTTTTCTCTTTTTTTCATTTTTCAAGCTTGAATAATAACAAAGAAAAGAGGAGCTAATTTGTTGCTATGGACAACTGCTCCAGATTCTGTCAGCTCAAGTTTGGAGAAATTCCCCTCATTGTACCCTAGAACATGCAACAGCGAAGATCAAATCACTGATGCACATGCAAGGTCACAGATGGCAAAAAATCAGGGAGCATGAGCATGTGAAGTGAACTCACTTTTTCAGGGACATGTGGGTGCATTCAAAAAATGTCTTCTCATGTCCCCAAAGATTGTTATACATGACCCAGATCCCTATTCATTGTTGTCAGTTTGATATCACCAGATGGACCCAGAATCTTCACCTCTGCTTTTTTTCTCTTCTTTACAATGAGCACCTTGATAAGTACAGCCACTATAAAGCGTGCCTTTGGAGAATACATCTTTACAATTTAATACACTACATGCCAAACACACTCCTTTTTATGACAACACCTCCAACAAGCAGGATGGGACTTCTTTTCATTGGACACCTTACCATATACCCAGGGAAAAAAAAGCTTTTGCAAAAGCCTCAATACGCTTGTCAATTGAAAATAAAAGTGCATAAAACAATATAAAATGTGATGAAATACTGACGCCTATGTGTGAGTGCATTCTTAAGGTGACCATACACTTTACAACCCTCGCAAGACAGAAGTCTTGTGAGGGTTGTAAAGTGTATGGTCACCTTAAGTAAAGTACTTTAAAAAACGTACGATCTGCCCATCTTGGACAGGCAGATCGTACTTGTGATCATCGCAAGCCTGCCCCCCTGAGGGGCGGGCTTGCGATTACTGCAAACTGGCAGCCTGCTTGTTCGATGGAAGATGTGCGACCAACAGTAGAAGTGGTGCAATTGATGGAGGTGCCCTCCGCACACCTTTCAGCAGTCCCGGCCAACAATCAAATAAATGGTGCTCGAAGTAACTTCACGGATGGCACCGTGCAAAATACAAGATTGAAGAAATAGGTCACCAGCACTCCATAAGTTAAAATGAATGAGTCCTTTTTAATGGACAATGATGTCACAGAAATCCAACATGAGCCGACGTTTCGGGGCCACACAGGGTCCCTTCTTCAAGGCAAGAGATGTGACCAAACACAAAGGGTCACATCTCTTGCCTTGAAGAAGGGACCCTGTGTGGCCCCGAAACGTCGGCTCATGTTGGATTTCTGTGACATCATTGTCCATTAAAA
>NW_017308426.1:25235-54904 GCF_000935625.1 Nanorana parkeri | reverse complement strand
TGCCCTCCGCACACCTTTCAGCAGTCCCGGCCAACAATCAAATAAATGGTGCTCGAAGTAACTTCACGGATGGCACCGTGCAAAATACAAGATTGAAGAAATAGGTCACCAGCACTCCATAAGTTAAAATGAATGAGTCCTTTTTAATGGACAATGATGTCACAGAAATCCAACATGAGCCGACGTTTCGGGGCCACACAGGGTCCCTTCTTCAAGGCAAGAGATGTGACCAAACACAAAGGGTCACATCTCTTGCCTTGAAGAAGGGACCCTGTGTGGCCCCGAAACGTCGGCTCATGTTGGATTTCTGTGACATCATTGTCCATTAAAAAGGACTCATTCATTTTAACTTATGGAGTGCTGGTGACATATTTCTTCAACAGTAGAAGTGGTCGCAAGCCTTCCATACACTGCACAATTCTCGTACGATCGTGGGATTTCCCACGGTTCTCGTACGAGAATCATGCAGTGTATGGTCACCTTTAGGCAAAACAAAAGCACCTGCACATTAACCCCAAGGCTTCCTCAAAAGGGACAAATCTGTCAAGAAGAACAGTGTTCAATGTCATCATCAAGGTCACTTTATTACCAGGGACAGAATTTCTGCCTGACTGCAACAAACAAATAGTGAAAGCATGATTTCCTATTCTATGAAGTAGGAAGAAAGTTTTGTAAATGTCTAGCTGAATGATTGTGAACATCAAGAAATGCATGAACAGCTTTCTTTGCTCTGCAACAAATCAAGCCTGTATCACTCAGCTGTAGATAGCTTTATAACAGCAATGTTTATACTCAGCTTTTACCATACAAAAGAATACTGAGCATTCAAACATTGCACAAAGAAACCTAAAGAAAAGGTTATATCTAAAGAGTAATTTATTATTCAGCCTGTGCAGTGTTACCAATCACTTTAACAATCCCATCTCTTTGATGTAGTGCTCAGTTACTCTTTTATCCTTTACATGTAGATGCTTCTGATGTCAGAGGGAGCAATATGACATGTGTTGTGCTAAAGAAGCATGCATAATTTCCTTAATGAGGTCTGAGTCGTCTTCAGGACAATGTGTGCTGGTATGTAAATGCAAGTCAAACGTCTGTGAGCTGAAAATGTTTGTACTGCCAAACCATGCATAAGTGGCAATGCTGAAAATGTGAACAGCTTTAATAGAAATTTAATTTGCTGTCTTATTATGCACTGAATACACAATTTAATTTACATAAATAGGTAGCCCTGGAAAAAAAAGGCACAAATAACAATGCTGCAGCGGAATCCAAAATAATTGTACATTAAAATTTACAGTTTATACTTTCTTAATTGAACATAACATGGAAATAAACTATCCAAATGGATAGTATTTTAATTATTTCCTATAAAATGAAAACATGGCTACTTATAATTTTGAAAAATGTCTGGGAAATACAATAGAACAAATTAACATAACACCTTAAATACTCACTCTTGTTGGTGAGGCATGTGTTTTAGAACAAACTGCATCTCTTATAGCCATAAAAAGAAAAAAAATCTATGTACACTGTGAGCAAAACATAACTATATATGTCAGAATTGGTGCAATTTTTTTATTAGGCTTCAAAACAAACAAGGCTTCAAAACAAACACAAGAATAGCCTCCTGGCTTCCCCTTTAACAGTAGCACTTCTGACCCACTGGTCCTCTTTGAAGTGCTGTCCCGCCCTTGTAATGGTGGCCCGTCAGGCTCACAGCTCTCCTAGCCTCACCAGTTCTCTCCCAGCCTCCCTGGCTATCTTAGTGTGCCTCCAGCACACTCACCACCTTACTCCACTTTAGATTCTGGGGAAGTCCTCCTGACTCCTGAACACCGTCCGTTCCTATTCCAGTAGGAGCTCGTTCCTGCCTGACTAACTTGCTAACTTTTTATGAGGGGGTAAGAAGAGATAAGGATGGAGGGAAGCCGGTAGATGTGGTATACCTGGATTTCTCAAAGGCATTTGATACGGTACCACACAAGCGCTTACTTCACAAGCTGAGGGCTATAGGCATAGATGTGGTGGTGTAAGAATTAGATGATACATGGACCTATATGGGTTGGACTTGATGGACGTATGTCTTTATTCATCCCCAAATACTATGTAACTATGTACGGATCCCAAACGTAATTCCGACAAACCCTTGCTTCCTGACACATATCAGCCTATCTGGCTGAGAGTCCCAGGTGATCATAACACCCAATTCTACAGTGGGATTGCCACACAATACCACACCATATACACACATATACACACACACTGTATATTGTATATAGTGTATATTATAAAAATAATTACCACTTGCAATAAAGGGTGCAGCCATGACACAGGATTCATAGAGGGATTCATTCATTACAAGAGAGAGCAAGGCAAGGGAAGTTTTCTTTCAGGCTGTAACTGAAACTTCATATGACCCTGAATAGGAAGCGCAGGGAGCGAGGGGTACATTTCACATATTATATTTTTTCTCTTCTACTATAGTTTCTTCAGTTTTCAAAAATGTATTTTTATTGATCTTAAAGCAAACCTCCAGTCAAGTTTAAATACACACATGGGACTTTTTTTTTATCAGAAAGTGAGTTTATTGAACCTCAGCAATAGAAAAAAATACTATACATTGCATGTGAAGTAAATATTAGTTACAGAACATGTAAAAGGTAAAATCAAGCTACAGAAAGTAGTATTGTATTGTGTGTTCTCTTTCCAACAGAACACTGACGACTTCTAACCAACTACTAGATATGACATGAGTCTGTGTATTATGTAGACCATATGGTACCTCACCACAATATGGGTTTGGGGGGCATTAAACACCTAGGTCCCCTTGAATTCTTGTTTAATGTGTAACTACATAGCAGGAGATTGAGGATTACAAGTCACTGTGGCTGATAGCCATCTTCTCTAGTTTTTTAGGTTCTTGTAGAGACACTTCCTGTTATCATGTATCAGATTTATGTATTGAAGTGTGCTGTTAGCAATTGCAACTCACATATTCTTAGTTGAACATAAGCTATTTAACCAGAATGTGACTAATAATGAATATGCCACAAATAATATTTAATAGGAGGTGCACCGAAATGGAAATTTTAAAACCGAGACGAAACAGAAATTTTTCGAGCCGTGTAGAGAGGAAAGCCCAGCCTCATGTGACAGCGCTGTCTCCGCCCCCACACCGTTCTACGGGACTGTGATAGGCGGCTGAGCGGTGTGGGAGGAGAGACTCCGGCCGCTCACAGCGCTCTCGTCCTGCAGCACTCGGCCGGCTCTCACTTTCTTTTCTCCCCGCTGGAACAGCGCCCAGCGGGGAGAAATGAAACCAGGGATGCGACGATGTATCGGCCGAAACATGGCTCTTTCGACATTATGCCAAAAGTGCCATTTTCGGCCGATATGTTTCGGCGGCTGATATATCGGTGCATCCCTAATATTTAATGTAAAAATATTTGTGTACTTATGTCTGTATTTTGGAGATTAGCACAACTGGGGCTCCCTTATCACTGTGTGGAAACCAAAATACCTGTTACCAGAAGCCCTGCATGATAGCACACATCTACAAAAGTTGGATTAAGGTTCCCAGAACATTTAGTACAATGTGGAGAATGGAAAGGCAAAAACTTGGCCATTGTTAACAGAGCTAAATACATAGATTTTTCAGAGTATATAAGTAAATTAGCTTTTGATTCTCCAACCCCTTTCTTCAGACTTCATTGTGTATGGGCCCCACGTTTGTTTTTTGCTAGCATTAACATGGTAGCCTGGGAGTAATTAATATTTTATACAGACATAAGATGAGTTTCTAAGAGAAAGGTTACTTAACCACTTGATGACAGGGGTGTTTACAGCCCCTTCCTGTCCAGGCAATTTTTCAATATTCAGCACTGCAATACATAGACTGACATTTGTTTGTCATGCGATGCTGTACTGAAGTAAAAAAAAATCAATTTACAT
Organism: Nanorana parkeri; assembly: GCF_000935625.1. Taxonomy (NCBI): domain Eukaryota; kingdom Metazoa; phylum Chordata; class Amphibia; order Anura; family Dicroglossidae; genus Nanorana; species Nanorana parkeri. The sequence goes on along the minus strand of NW_017308426.1, from coordinate 50,950 downwards.
TTTTTATTGAAAGAGCTATGGTTACAACAAAATCTGATAAGATTGTCAACAACGTATTTCACATTTTTCAAACAAACATACAAACATTGGGTGGATCAGAGAGGAACTGGGGAGGAAAAGGGAAGCAGGAAAAAATAAGAGTAAGGAAGGGGGGCATATGGAGGGGGAATGAGAAGAGGAAATAGGAATAATAAGGCATTTGTAGAAAGTCTGGGGATATTACAGCAATGTATTGTCTAAATCATTCCTTAATAGTTATCTTCCAGGCAAGATCTTCATAACTGCATAATGCAAGCATGAGCCAAGAATAAAAAAATCCCAAATAACATTTTGGAGATTTCAAGTAGTATAAGAGGGGAGGGTGGGATTGAAACAAGAAAAAGGAATACAAGAGGGAGTAGAGTGAGGCAGCTGAGCAGAATGAAGTATAATGGAGTATAAAAGAGCAGACCATGGATGGAGAAGTGGGTGTTGAACAGCAAAATCAGGGAATTTAAAAAAGTACCCTGAGAGACAAACAAAAGGAATGGATCTAGTCATATAGTGAGTAGACAATGGTCAAAACCAGTTGGTAAGTAGTGTCGAACGCAGGGGAGCCATATGGTATTGAATTTCAACAATGTTCTTTTGTTGTGCAAATCTCTTTTCATGGGACACGAGATAAAATGCTTAGTGTTGGAGATACTGAGAACAGGTGTTTTCCATGATTCAGCCATTTCGTGTTTTGCTGCAGAAAATATATGCAATATTAGTTTCCGTTTGGCAGAAGAAAGGTTATCAGGTAGGTTGTTGAGGAGGGTTAAGGATGGGTCCTTTTGAAGGATTCCATTATTAACAAAGCATTAGTAAGACCTCACTCAAAATATGCAGTTCAGTTTTGTGCACCAGTTCACAAAAAGGATGTTGTGGAACTGGAGAAAGTTCCGCAAAGGGCGACTAAACTGATAAGAGGTAGGGAGGAGCTCAGCTATGAGGAAAGATTAGCTGAACTGAATTTGTTCTTTCTGGGGAAGAGGCGATTAAGGGGGATAGGACCATCATGTATAAATACATAAATGGTCCATATAGTGAGCTTGGTGCCAAATTATTCACTTTAAGTTCACTGCAAAGGACAAGGGGCATCCTTTGTGTCTGGAGGAAAAGAGGTTTAACCTTTACATACAGAAAATGATTCTTCACAGTTAGAGCTGTGAAAATGTGGAACAGACTCCATCAAGAGCTAGTTCTAGCTAGCTCAGTTAACTGTTTTAACAAAAAAATCTGGATGTATTCCTAAATGCACAGAATATTAGTGGAGTTAGTGGAGTGGAGTCATAAGTATTGAGTTCTTATAAGTATATTAAGCACCAGAGATTGTTGATCCATGAAATGTCCGATTGCCTTATGGGATCAGGAAGGAATTTTTTTTCCACTGTTGGAGCTAATTGAGGGGGTGTTTGTGGGCAACAGTGTGTAATTGTGGGCATAGTGTTCTGTTTAGGCTTTTCTTCTTTCTTTTTTTGTCATATCTCTGTGGGTTGAACTCGATGGACTTTTGTCTTTTTTCAACCTGACTAACTATGTAACTCTAATTATGTTAAAAATGTGATCCCAGAATTGAGACACTATCGGGCAAGACCACCAAATGTGAAGGTAGGTACCGTGGTCAGCACAGCCCCTAAAACATAGAGGGGAATATTGAGGTACAAAGGATGCACTCTTAGTGGGCTGACATTAATTTTATATTTTTTGGGGACACATAGAGCTTTCTTTTGGTGGCATTTAATCAGATGAGGGTTTTTTTACTATATAGCAAAAAATGTACCGGAAATTTTTGGGGAAAAAAACAAAAACTGTTTTTGCCACGATATGTTATGAAACATTTATTACCCAAATTTGTGGTAAAATATAAAATAATGGGTCACATCAGATAAATAAACACCAAACATGTCAAGATTTAAAATTGCGCGTGCCTGGGAAATCGCAAAAAAAACGACCATACCCAAAATTGCTCATAGGTGACACTTTAAAAGCTGTTACTGCTCATCAGTTTAGTGTTAACACTAATGAATGGCCCTAAAAGTATTGCTTGCAGTCCGACATTCGGGGTGATATGAAACTTACAGCTAAATAACATGAGTAAAATGTGCTAAATGCACATATACCTTAGTCTTATAGGGAAATGTATGTGGAAAATAATGATATAGTGACTGTTTTTTTTTAAAGGCAATGCACAGGAGGAAAGTTAGGTTAGTTAGTAGTGATGAGTGAACCAAGCAATGTTCAGTTTGCAGGAGGCTCATCAAACCCCAAACATACTGCCGAACCCCATTCAAGTCTAAAGAAGCCAAATCTTGTATTTTTTTCTGGCCTTTTTTAAGACCAATTTGCAAGATTGTTTTCTTACAGCTCTGGAATTTTGCCATGTAGACTGGTGACCCCATGTAAGGTTCAAGCACTCAATGTATAGGTGTTTTACATACCAACCAATGGTTAAAAAAATTTTTTATATGTCTATGTCATAATTGTATTTATATATTCCTAATTACAGTGTATTTTTTATTTGTACTTTCATCGCCATTTTCAGCCAGTTGCTTGCTTAGAGGCAATTGCTTATGATTAGTCAGCAACATGTTAGCTATTGCTTAAAGTGAAACTAAACTCAGGAGTTACATCTTAAAAATGCAAGTACCCTAAGTATTAACAAAAATGTATCTGATTTGTGTAATACTCGGCTGTAGATCTTTAAATTATCACTGAATTCATAATGACACTGTCCTTCCTTCTGGGGGGTGGATAATTTTGTTGTCTCTGTGTGTGTTGTAAAGTAGCCACCGCTCCAAGCTCACTCCCGTGATAGACTACATTCTCAATACAAATTAGTAAACTAAACGTGAGGTTGTAGTTCATCACACGAATGAGCTTCTAGTGGTGGCTACTTTACATCACACACAGAGAACAAAAGTAGCCACCCTCCAGAAGGAAGGACAGTGTTAGCACCAGTTTAGAGATGATTTGAGGATCTACAGCTGAGTGATGCACAAATAACTACATTTTTGGTAATAGTTAAGGTACTTGAATGCATTTTTTATGATTTAACTCCTGAGTTTAGTATCACTTTAACATAGAGAGTTCAGTACTGCATGAATTTTGGACTTTTAAATATAAATGGGGCAAACCTGTTTTGTTATTGCATGTACAGACTGTGCTTACTGCTTAGTAGTTGCTAGTTTTTCTGTTTCCTTCTCTCAGTACAAGTTAGTAAACATCTGGAAATCAACTTCTGTCCAGCTTAAACCAGAGGTAAACATATGTTCAGGTAAATATTGCAACTTTTCAAAATATGTGCCTACCTAAAATACACTCGGGAGTCATTTATATGGGAATATAACTATGAGAATGATAATTTCAGCCCATTATGGCCACTAGATAGAGCTAAGGAGCATAAGAAATTCCTATACTCATAGGGTCTATTGGCTGAGAAAACAATTTATAAACCACCCTCTGTTTATTCAAATAACTGCAAATGTGGCATTCAAACATCTACTGCAGGTGTAGTATAGCTTGCTGGTGCGTGCATTTTATATTACAGTGACTAATCCACCTATAATATTGGTTGGTGAATGTCACATTCACTGCTTCATAAAAACTGTATTTTGAATGCCTTTCTATTATATTGTGCATTATTGCAATAAGCCCTGATATTGGCTCTGCTTGCCTTTTTTATAACAAACAAGCAAATGATGCATATCCTTAACAACACTAGTCAAAGCTTTTTTTTTAACATATCATAGGAAGACATAAGCATACTGTTAGTACAACATCTCTAGTATATTTGCAACCATCAGGTTAATAGAAGCCCAAAGGATAAATACATCTATGGATTTTTTTTAAGGAGCATGACATAAAATGGTAATCACAGTTAAACTATCTTCCATAATGCTCACAGCCTGTTGGGTTTATATTATGAAACTAAAATACTGCCTTCATAAAATACTATGCAGCATATCATTGTGCCGAAGATAGAAAAATGAAAAAAAAAAAAACAAGAAAGGTCACAAGCTACAGCTTTAGTACAAAATGATAAGGTACTAAATATACCAGTGCCCATTCTATAAGGAACATTACACTGCAAATCTCCTGGGAAATTTTCAAAAGAACAGGAGGGCACACAAGATGTGAAAACATAAGATATTTGTGCTATTTCACATGTTCATATGCAAGTCAGGGCAGCTATAGATGTCAGATTTCCCAAACTGTATGTATATTTTTAGCATTAAATGTCTACTGGAAAAGCAGTATTTCCTATTTGTGATACATGTAAACAGAAATCTATGACATATAGACTGAAGAGTATCCTAAAAATGTATCATGTCCATGTCCGGTATTTGTTCTCTTAACGTAAAGAAGAATTTAAATACACAGATAAATGGAGCTGTACATTTACTAATGAAAAGATACATTTATTTTTTTACTGCAACTACTGTAAAAATCTGAATTTGCTTTGATAGCAACCTATTTTAAATGTCATGACCAGCATCATTCAGACATCATGAGAGAAGGCCAATGAGGTGTGCTGCATGCAAATAGACTGACAAGAAATAAGGTGAAAAGAAAACAAAAGAGAAGACCTCCTAAGGCATCTGCTGTGCTTTCTCTATTCAGTCAGTAGGTTAGGGGTGGGGAGATGAAACCACTCTATTCCTTACGTTGTTGTCACATGGGTGATTTTTTACAGCAATTCCCACACCCTTTTTTAGAAATGTATAATTATTTCCTATGAGATTGCTAACTCCTTCATTTTTAAAGTAACTTGTCACTCTGTTGATCAGCATTTGAGATTCAGCAGCATTTTGTTCACTAGTGATAGGCGTTCTTCTTTGAACTCTATGGCTTGGCTGAAAATTACTGAGCCAGATCAATTTGTTATAGAGCACAAGCTGATGCTGTAGCACTAGTTTATACCAATTTCTAGTGACTCCAGTGATAAAATAAAATTGCTGTTAATCTCTGGTACTAGTGATTTGTAGCAGTGATAATTCACTAAAATTATTAGTGTTGACATCAGCCTTAAAGTCTATATTCAAACATCTTTTTTTTTTTACTTTTAGTTGGATCTGTTGGAAAAATTCCTTCACTTAATGTTTGGTAAAAAAAAAGAGGTTACATCTCTCTAACAGCTCCCCAGACACGATGATGCTTTTTTAAAAGTTAAGTAGGGAAATACTCAAATCAACTGTTTTCCTGGTGCAGATTTCCTCTCACTTTCGCTCTGGTAAAAGGTTGTCTCCACAACAGAATGTGCAGGGAATTCTTTCTAGCAGAGCCCCAAATAGCAGTAAAACATGAGAGGAGTTCTAACTTTTCCCAATGCTATCCAAAGCAAAAAAAAAACTCAACAGAGAAGTTGGTGTCATGCCGTCTAGCAGGCCTGTGTAAATCTCGTAAATCTCTCAACATTTTGCCTAGAGATGGGATTTAAGCACTTTATTCTCATTACATTTTTTCTGCTTCTTTTCCAAAGTCCAAGTTCTTTAATTTTCAAATGTTTTTTTCTCTCCATACTTTACTTTATTCACAGATATCAAACTCATATTATTGTAATTCAAAAGATAAAAAGTGTGCTTTTTTCCATGGTACTAACTCAACACACCTGACATGTGTCATGTTTTGGCAAACGTGCTATGGGCTTGTGAAATCTTTTCTATGTTTTAGCATCTTGTATATCCTTCAGCTTTGTGCTAGTGCTTTATCCCTTTCCCTGCTAAGGACATAAGGCGTATGTCTGAACAAAACCACTTGCAGGTAGCCAGCTCAGTAAGCCTTACATTCTTGGCATTGCTCACTCTTCAAAAAGCTTGTGGTTACTTCATCAACCATTGACTTATCTGAAATGGTCCCCTTGACTAAGCTGATTAATTTATAGCAATAATCAGCAGTGGACAAGTTGCTGATCGTTACAATTAATTCAATATATAACCTTACCCCCCACAGCTACAGCCACCATCCCCCTTTGGCTAACACAGATCTTCACCCTGGGAGCCAGCAGACAGCCTAATGTTGGGTCTCCTGCACAGCCCGCTGTCTCTGCTGTGAACTCCAATCCACCCCACTGCTCTCCCCCTGCCTGTAGCAGTAGAGACAGATTTCTGTGCAGGGGAGAGAAGCTGGCACCCAGCAGGGAGGATCAGAACCTTCATGATGGCAGAGCAGAGGATCAGTTAATTTATGTGATTATGTGTGAACCTTTATAATGTGCTACAACTCTAAACATTCAGTTAATCTAAAATATAAAATGTAACTATGTGTGACAGCTACAGTGAAAATTACAGCTCTGCAAAAAGAATACACATGTTCTAAATGTCATTTCTGAAAAATCATCTGTATAAAAATACACAGCATTATTGTTTGTCAATTAAATGAAAGTAGCATAGGATAAGCTTAAACCTTATCAGCTTTTGTGAGATAACATTATGTTGTAAGATGCCTTTGCCTATTTAACGCTCCTTAAAAACAACTATTAACAGTGTCATAAGCAAGAGAAAAGATAAAGAAAGTTTAAAATGCATTTTAGTGTTTACATTTTTTTTGAAAGCCTTTGATTAGGCTGAATAACAGCTGCTCAACAATCAGACCCTCAGAAGATCTCTTTCTTTACCTGAAATACTAATCTGATGTAAGATATGAAGCATTGTGCCAGCTTGCAGTCTATTCATATGTTTAATGGCTGGTGCAGACTTAAGGGGCCCATACACCTTACAATTATCACACGATTTTCATCTGCATTCATGTTTTCGCACGATAATCGCAGTTGATCGGAAATACACAACCACAATTACTGTACAACCGTTCGACTTTTGTCTTTCCAGCAGGCTAGAACACTTTTATTGAATCGTACGAAATTGGATGAATTAGTGGTGTTTTTGTGCGGAAAAAAAATTGCAACAAGAACACTGCTCATGCGCAAACGAAAAGCCGTTCTGTCAATAGACGAAATTCGGCCAGGTGATATTGCTAACGAACGCTAATTGAAATCCACAATGGTCTGTGCATGATGGGGCAACGGTTCGATCATTGTACAAAAATAATCATGCGATGGTTGTAATGTGTATGGGCACCTTTATGCTGACAATACAAATAGCAATGCTATAAAGCAATCAAACTTTATATTTCATATATTGTTGCAAAACAATATATAATATGGTGGTTTAAGTTGACTACAAAGAGATGGGATTCAAATTTGCGGTGATCGAACTTTGCAGAAACATGAAATGACTTTCAATTAAATTGCATTTTTTTTACATTTCAAGAAATCTGTATTAAAGCTGTCGATTTGTCAAGTTTCAATATCACAATCAACAAAATTTTGGTGGCACATTAAACTCATAGGTGGTAGATTGTTCGACTTCTGGAGATTACTTATGATCGTACGTGCAATTTCTGATGGATGGACAATGGTTAAAATTGACTGAAAATCACCACATCTATGGCTAACTAAATGGTTAGGTGTGATCACATTGTCAACATTTCTCATCCACATAGCTATGCTTCAAGTGGATCATCGGGGAGTCAGTGTCAAGCTACTGGCTGAACTTGTCTTTTTGCACTGAACACAGCAGAAAGAGAGTTACCAGAAACATTCTAGAGAGAGGGGATATGCTGGGAACTGAATCCCACATTATATACAGAGCTGTCCCTCCTCACTCTCATGAGCACCACATTCAAAAATGAATTGACAGAAAAACACACTGTAATGTGTTTTCATAGGTGTGAATGGGGTCTTAGAGATATAAGAATCCAGTGACTCCAGTTCTGACTAAAGTATTATTTTTTATTTTTTGCTGAACTATTTACTACACAGGAAAGTTCACCAAGGAAGAAGCATGATCTGCCTGACCTAATAAATTCTCCTTTCCTTGTCATCTAAATCACTACACCTATGTACAATAACTAGCAGACAACTATTTAATGCAGGGACCAAATAACACAGATAATGTAGTTTTCTAGCCCATATACTATATGCGGTTTATTAGCATTAGCTGATATTACTATTATTATTATTATTATTAATAATAAAAAATATGCTCCTTTGTTAGAAAGGAAATTGCATCTCAGTTGCAGAGCTGAGTCTCTTAAAAGGTTTGTTTTACTCAGTACAGGATCACATTAGGTTATTCTAAGATTCTGCACTATCTACAAGTGCCTACTCTGTAAGCATTTGCTCACAAGCTGTACAAAACAAACTGTAACCATCTTAGTAACAGAGCAATTGTTTCATTTTTCCCACACATGATAAAATCTGAATTTTTGGATAGAAAATTACTTTAAATGCCAAACAATTATATATTTTCTGAAAGCAGAGGCCCTTTAGAATAATAAAAAAAGGATAGTTGCATATTTTTATGTTGCATGGCATTTGCACACATGTTTATCAAATTGATATTTATGCAATATACTTAAATTAATTTTAGTGAACACAAACACAATATAACAACCATTTAAAAGATGTTGAGTAAATAAATGCCAAACATGTCAAGCATTAAAATTGTGCACGCCCATGCAATGGTGAAAAACTATGGTACTCAAAATAGTCCATAGATGATCATTTAAAAACCCTATACTGCTAATCAGTGAAGAGTTAACAGCAAATAATGGCCCTAGAATTACTGCTCTTAAGGCGCCCATACACTGCACGAGAATCACTGAGTGTGAATGAAGACTTTTGTCTAAGGAGCATACTAGAAAACCAGCCGAGAATCGTACGATTTTCGGCTGGTTTTTAGCATGCTCGGGAGACAAATGCCGAACGGGCCGGTGCGCATGCACACTGCCCATTCACCATTGCGGTCATCGGAAGCCCGCCCCTCAGGGGGGTGGGCTTGCGATGATTGCAAGTACGATCTGCCTGTCCAAGATGGGCAGATCGTACGTTTTTTTAATTACTTTACAACCATTGCAAGACTAAGGTCTTGTGATGGTTGTAAAGTGTATGGCCACCTTTACTCTGACATTCATAGAGGTAGCACAATCACCATCTACATGCATGTAGATTCCCTACGAACATATTAGCATTCACATGCAGATGGCAGGGGGAAGCAGTGTTGCTTTAAAACATTTTTTACATTGTTTATTATATTATCTCTCACTTTTTTTACTTTTTAAAATAGTTCTCACTTAACTTTATTGCTATCACAAAGGGGATAACATTCCCCTTTGTGATAGCATTGGGAGGTGACTGGGTCCCTTTATGCACAAGTAAGAATATAGTACTTTATTGAGACATCAGAGGTTTGTTAGATCTCCAATACAGATGATCAAGCATTGTGCTTGATCACCCGTGTAATGGCATGGACTTTTTACTAACTATTTGATTTAACCCTTTAGTTAACCCTTTAGTGGGTGCCCCCTTATTTAAAGGGGTACCCCGATGCAAATAAGCCACATGGCCCATAGACCATCACAACCACTGGGTCAGGGTTGTGGGGAAGAGACCCTTGTCCCCATCGGGATGGGGACACCCTCCCAATGCCGAAGGCATGTGGCCTGGTAAGGCGCAGGGAGGGGGGCGCTCGATCGCCCCCCCTTTCCTGCCCTGCCGGGCCAGTGCTCGGATTAAGGGTGTGGTAGGACTGTTAGGACTGTTCCCCATTAAAAATCCTACCAGACCTTAAGGGTCTGGTATGGATTTTGGGGGGAACCCCACGCACTTTTTTTGTGTTATAACTGGGGGGGGGGGCCTCCTAACATTCCTACCAGACCTAAAGGGTCTGGTATGAATTGGGGGGAACCTCACGCTTTTTTTTTTCATCTTCTGCAGACTGTAAAAAAAATGTCACTTTTTTTTAATGTCATTTTGCTGCAACGTAACTCGTTACTGGACGAATTTCATTGCAGCACAATGACATTAGGAAAAAAAAAGAAAACATTACATTACATTGAAAAAAAAGCGTGAGGTTCCTCTCCAATAACGAATTTCGTCCATAAAAGAATTTCGGCCGGACTACCGCTAACAAATTTCTTTGCAGCAAAATGACATTAGGTAAAAAAATGTCATTTTTTTTTCCTAATGTCATTTTGCTGCAATGAAATTCGTCCAATAAAGAATTTCGTCCATAAAAGAATTTAGGCCGGACTACCGCTAACGGATTTCGGGAAATCGGGAATTCGGATTCGTTTGCATTCGTCTTAGCTGTAATTTGGAAGCATCCGAATCTCAGAATTTCCGAAAATTCATCCGAAACGAATTTCGGAACGAACCGAATCGCACATGTCTATTAGTTACAACAACATCTATAGATACTTTGACTATCTTGGAGAATGCACCAATCATACTCATACTTAAGCTTCATCTAGAGTATGGCATTGGAAGCTCAATGACATAGTCATTCAAAAAGGCTCATCATAAACTGAACTAAGTGACACATTGGAGACATTTTTCTGGGAAAATGAGGGACAGACTCTCCCCTCATGTAAAGTGGGAAGCTCACAAATGTGAAATGAGAGGGGTTCCTCATTCAGATAGTGGGCTGTAAGTAAAAAAGTCCATCTTTCACAGATTGTGCAACTATTAGATCAAATTCATCACTTTGCGTAAAAAGCCCCTTACACAATCCCTTTCACTATATCTTAAACTTCTTAGAGATAAATAAGCTTTTCTCTTGCTTGATAAAAAAAGTGTAACTGGCTAAGTCTCATTACACCTTCTATGAATACAGGGATAAACTAGGGAAACTCTAGCTAACCCTTTAAGACGTGTTTCGTTTAAAACCTACATCCCTCATATAGACATGGGTAAGAATCAATAAAATGTGGTTACTTCTTCAGACATTGCTGCTTGCTTTAGGCAATATTTGTGCAACCTGTCATGTCAAGCACCTAGCCTCACCAAAATTACAGACTATGAAGGACTCTCTCTCTCTTCCTCATGCTTCCTAAAAATCTTCAGCACTGACATTAGTATCCTGCATAAACCGCAAACAAATTATTTGTGGCGTTTAAAACCCCCAAACCAGAAAGGGCACCAGGCCCAAATGGATTCATGAGTACGTGCTACAAAACCTATGCACCTAAAATATTCCCTAGATTCATGGATGCCTTTTACATGATCCTGGAAGGCTACCAATTCCCTAATAACTCATTAGAGGCTTATGTCTCTGTCACTTCAAAAGAAGAAAAAAGGACCCTTCAATTTGTGTGAACTATCAACCGATATATATATCTCCAAAATCCAGATCCTAAATTGTTTTAGCTAACAAACTATTGCTGCTATTACAGTGTATCACATATACTGTTCAGAGTTCTTGATGTCATTTTTTTGTCCCACCTGCCAAAGCCCCCAATGTGTCTGCTCTCTACAGAGTCAAAAAACGTTTTGGATAGAGTGGACTGGACCTTTATGAATTGGAAAACCTATCAACATATAGGCACAGGCAAAAACATGTGACATTGACTGGATGTCGTCTATTCAATACCCACAGTGATGGTCCGAGCCAATAGGGCTAACTCCTCTTTTATCTAATGGGACTAGGCAGGGATGTCACTTATCTCCTCTTATTTTCATCCTGAAACTGAAACTGTTCATCTAGTGGGTCTGGAACAATCATGACATTATGGGGCTAAAAGCACAAGGCACACACTGTAAGGTAGAAACATTTGCAGAAAGTAAATTTTTACAAGTATGAAACCCTTATTATCACCCTCCCTCCCACTTGGCCAACCTCACTAACAAGTAGTAGACAGAACAGATCTAATAGCTTTCAGGAGGTTTACACTTTGAATATAAAAAGAAGTTGCATCCCTCAAATTCATAACAATTGCCAAACATGGGAATAAAAAAGGTTTGATAACATGGTTTGTGAACTTCTTTTAGTCAAGTACCACACTGTATTGTCTACAAACATTTGCTGAAATGTCAACACAGAATGCACAAAAACAGTTGAAAACCACAACCCCACATTTCAAAATAAGGAGTTCTTATAAAGAAATAATATTGACTGAATCATATTTTGGAAACAATTGTCAGACATATAGCATGGTGGTAGGAGAATGTGGAAGCAGCTTGATTGGGTAGCAGTGTAAGAAGGAGAGACAAGGCAGGTTTTAAGAAAAAAAAACAATTATAGCAGATTATGCCAGAGGCACAAAACAGGAAATTTGCAGAAAAATGCTAAATATCATGTAAGCCTTTTTAGTAGGCTGCATATAAACAGAGAGAAGACATTATTTGCAGTGGTGGCAGGAGATGGTAATGGTGCTAGGCCAACAGCAGTTAGTATGTTGACTATGATAACCATAGGGCATTGTCTAATTTTATTAACAGCTATGGTAATAGAAGGATAGAAGATGTCTTGCTTTATTGCATTGACACTGTAGTGTAGCAGTGGCAACATGCAAAATTGAATATAGCACTGTATAATTCTATGCTAGCACACTACTGGAGCTGTACAAGTAGCATACAATGTCTCCCATCACAAAGCTGTCAGCTGTCCCTCTCTAACTCCAACATACACTGGCAAAAGGATGCTAGGAGAGCTGACCTTTATAGGGAGGGAGCTGATGCATATTCACAGCCCCATTACTGGACATCATGTTTAACCTGACCAAAACAAAATGGCAAGATGCCCCAAATGGTGCGTGGGGCATCTTGCCCGTTTGAGTAAATATTGAACATGCAAAGTTCACCATGATCCCAACTCAGCGGCAAACAAAAACCTTATCTATAATTGCATCCCAGTAAGTATTAAACAGCTTTGTTATAAGAATTCATGATATGGAACTATAAGACCTTCCCAGCACCTGAGAGTGCTGAGCCTCCAAAGTAGAGCATACAAAAGAGTGGACAACTTATTTGTTAAAGTAGAGGAGGGGTGGGAGCAATTTACAAATAAAGTTTAAAACTTTACCAACTTATCTTTATTTAGTTGTATAGAAATCCTCCTTCTGCTTACAACAAAGTGTCCTTTTCATCTCTCCATTGGTACCAGGGTAATGGTGGACACTGGTGTTTTGAAAACGATGTTCCTTTATTAGGGCGCTCCTCTTACACTTTACACTGAACACTAAACAGGTTAAGATCTAGTGTTAGCATGATAGGGGACCCGCATGAAACTAGGCTCTATACATTGTACATGGGCTAAAACCTATGGTAGAGGGTTTGAACATTTCTTTCTTTTTTTAAAACAATAAAAATGTAGGGACATTTTGGACAAATTTTTGGTGGTAATGCTTTTTAAACTTTTCTCATATGACATCATAACTAGCATATCTATTTACCAATTCCATTCCAAGCTTTTAGACATACAGTAGGTCTAAATATAAAATTATGCGTGTGTATATATGTAAAAGTTTAAACTATCTGTAATACCCATTTCACTTGTGACTCTTGAAAAGTCACAAATAAATGTTTTGTGTTCTCTAAATCAGTATCTTTTGTCTTGTTGAGCTTATAATTCAAGTCAAAACTTGACAAAATTATAAATTGACTAAAAAAGTTTTAAGACTTGTGGATGTGCAGGTTTGTATGTTTATGTAGTATCTACCTTTGCCGAATTATATTGGAGTGCCATTGCCTTGAGTCAAAAATGCATTGGTATGTTTCTGGCTGCATATATTAAATACTGTTTCTAGACTTGTTATCAATGTTTTCTAGTAGTTTTCAAGTATTTTTCAGGGAGGAATCAACAATAAAGAAAACTGTAAAATGACACCAACTCCATTAAAACTAGTCTTTGAAAATAAGTTCAAAGCATTATTGTTATTTGAAGTAACATCAAAGTAAAAGGTGTAAATGTTAAAGATGCCCTGTATAGTACTCAGGTTTGAGAAATACTGTATATTGTTAGAGCAAAGTCCTAACCATTGAATGCAAAAAAATAAACTGATCAAAAATATTTTTTAAACATTTTTTAGTGCAAGAGCTTTATCGGTGTTAGAGAAAGCAGAGATAATGCTGCTGACAATTTGTATTGACAGTCAGTATGTGTTGGAGATTTGGAGTCGATAGGGAGAGCTGAGAGAGTGTTTCTGGGGAGACATCGTTGCATCTATTTTATACAATGCAAAATAGCTCTGTATATTGCTACACTACAATAAATTGCAGTGTGATAGGCTAATTAGCTTGTAACCACCATGTTCTCTGTGCTATATTTTGCTTCATTACTGTGAATTGCAGTGTGATGGGGTTCATATTGTTGTGTACCCCACTGTGTTTAGTGTGCATAGACTCAACAGTCTTCTACAGATAACTTTTTGTGTGCGTCAGCAACAACTTCAGTTGTTAAGCTGCTGCCTTTCTGCCTTGCAGGTGTTTTTCTTTTATTGTTTTTAATTTATTTCACATTTTATTTCACATTTTATTTTTTCCTTTCTTTCAGTTAGAATTAGGAAAATACAAAAAAAATGGTTGGGGTTTAGTGATTTAGGTTTAATTTTTTTTAGAAAGGCATATTTTATTTGAATATGCATTTTGCAAGGGTCTTATTTTAATTTCAGGGTCAGCAGTATAAAAGTGAAGGAGGCACATTGTATTTTAATATAATTTTTCTAGGATTTTTTTTTTTCAGGTCAGCTGCATGAACGTGTTACTGACTTCAGCAGAGTTGCCTTTTTATTGCACCACATCACCACATACTTGAGCTGAACAGTTTAGTGCACCAAATCACATTATTAAAAGTAGTAATGAGCTGAACACCCCAGTGTTTGTTTTTCGATTTTGAACTTTCAAACATGGGAAAAGTTCGGATTTGAACTCAATGCAAGTCTATGGGGTAGAACTTTGAAAATCAAATGTCCCCATTTTGAAGCCTTATATGCGATTTATTGGCCAAAAAAAGTGTACGGGGATTCGGGTACTGCCCTAGGGGACAGGAATCAATGAAAAAAATACAGTTTTTAAAGGAGCAGTAAAGTGGTGCACCTGTACAATGTATAGAACCTGCTGTGGCAATACTGACATAAAGAAAAAAATAAGTTTTTTTTTTAAAGCGCGTGGGTCCCCCACCCAAACATTACCAGACCCTTTGGGTCTGGTAGGAATGTTAGGAGGGACCCCATTTTTTAAATGGGGTTCCCCCCAAAAGTCATGGAGACCCCATGTATAAAAACTAAAAAAAGAAAGGTGTGTGTGGTTCCCCATAAAGTCATACCAGGCCCTAAAGGTCTAGTAGGCATTGTAAGAAGGAACCCCACCCCCAAAAAAGAGGAAAAAAACTTGGGGTCCCCCTAAAATTCCATACCAGACCCTTGATCTGAGCACAGGCCTGGCGGGGCAAGAAAGGGGGGGGCGAGCGAGTGCCACTCCTCCCTGCGATACCAGGCCACATGCCCTCGGCACTGGGAGGGTGCTTTTCCAGGGTCGCCCCTGGAAAAGCACCTTGCTCTGTGCCGATGGGGTCAAGGGCTTCTTTCTGACAAGCCCTGCGGTGTTGGTTGTGGGGGTGCGGGCAGGGGGCTTATGCACATCAGGGTACCCCTTTAATAAAGGGGCACCGAGATGTGCCCCTACCTTGTGAATGAGTAAGGGGTACTTGTACTATTAAATTATAGTGCCACTGGCCAATTTTCATAATGCTAATGGATTTAAATGTATTTTTAAACTTTCTGATCGCTTTTAGCTCTGTTGTAGCTCCAACTTCTACTTTTACCGTTGGGTAAACAAAAACAAATCGGTAATTTTTTCCCCCAAGGTGTAATAAATCAGATTTATTATATTATATTTTTTTATTATTTTATATTTTTTTATTTTTTGTTAACATGTTTTTCTTATTTTTCCACCTAACCTTATTGCTATAACAGGCCCTAATGTGATAATATTGGGCAAGTGGCAGGTACTTTTTATGGAGACAGAGATTTATTAAACTCCTTATGTCTCTCCTGCCCTTTCATTCAGCCAACCAAGCACACGCTGTCCTTGCTCCATTGTTTATTTGACTTTTCAGCAGGGTTTTATCAACACAGAACCCCTGCAATGCACAGGTCCTTTTATTCTACAAAATGTATTTATTTAGATTTCTAGTCAGAAAGGCATATTTTATCATGTTTAAAAAAAAAATTGCTCCTGTAGCAAAGTGGTTAAAATAAGGGGTCCCCAGATATCTGCCCTCCTCCACATGAATGAGTATAAGGTACACCTTGTTGTTCATGCACAAAAAAGATGTAAATAGTAACTAAAACCCACACACACTATTGAAAAAGTATTTTATCTAATCAACACATCCAGTGATCTGCATCAATCACAAACAACAATGCCCCCCTAACCTGCCTACACAAACACGTTAACCCTCACAAGACCATCCTCTCCCCCAGACTCCAAATAATAATTTCCCTAACATTTTTAATGTCACTGCCCAAATATAAAGTGTAGTCATGACTATAATTGGTCAATTATGTCACCTGGGATCACCAAGCCATTTTGTTTACAAGCATAAGCAAAATCACCAATCAGAAATTTAATTTAGTGGTGGTAGTTTTTTTTTAATAAATGTCCCTCTTGGCAGAATACATCCTACAAGTGCACTACTTCACATGAAGTTTTAAAGCATCCCAAAGCATGGTATTTAAAGGAATTGTGTATTTTAATATTGTCTAGAAAAAGTAAAGTAGAAAAATTAAATAATATGATTTCTAAATTTAAGGTCTGGATATTTCCCCCCAAAAAAACTTAATGTCCAGTGTAAAAAAAATGCAGTAAAATAAAAAGGCATTTTAGACAGTAAAGAATATTGAAAACATTTTCTAAGCTTCAACAAAACTAGGTCACACTAATGTCATGGTAGTAAAATAATACAGAGATAGCAGAGCTACAGCTGTAGTTACTGCAACATACTGTATAACAAGTTAAGTATTTTATTTTTATTTTGTATCCTGGTGTGATAACTATAAAATACATTTTTAAGTACTGCAACAATTAAAATTAGACGGCTTGCAGGAAAAGTAGATGTTTAAAGATAAGCAGAATTTTAGCATCAGCTACACAGATTCACTAATGGTTCACCCAGTCCAACCCCTTGATCTATTTCTTAGCTGAACACTCTGCCACTTTTCCAAAGATTACCCACTGTTTTTTTATTTTATGGGAAGGGGGTTTAATACAGTATTTCTATCATCACAAATTAAAGCAAAGCTGCTCTCTATTGAGCTCACAGGCACAGCCTGCCATTTTTATGATCCAAAGATATATTTTGAAAAGTGTTCACATGTAGTAAAGCATTATACAATATATTTTGGAGTTGTACCAAAGATAACAAGTATCTAAGCATGTTTTTATTTCTTCGGTTTAGCCACCTACTGAAACAAACAGATATCATTGCAATAAACAATTACACAAAATAATGTATAACTATTATTTTAGGACTGTGGGGTGGTACCAATGGGAAATGTTTGTCATGGAAAAGCAATTCCAAATATATATTTATTCATTGTAGTATCAATTGAAGTCACCAGCAAGTGTAAAGGTTGACTAACATTTTTTTAATGGCATGGTGAATATTTAATGTATTAATTTAGCTTCCCTTTTAGAAGTCTTAGAAAATCCCCCATTTGTTTTCAGCAAAGGCATCACTTTCTTTTTTTTACATTATGTATTTTCATTAATAAAAGTAAACATATTAAAAAGAAATACAAAATGTAGCATAACGTATAATGAAATTCAGTAGAATTTCAATAAACAATGTGCACATATCATGGAAATATAGGTAATATGAAGATAAACCATTGACACATGGAAGTGGCAGATAAGATGTTGTTGGGACTGACTGCCATATATATTCATGGTCATGTTACAGCCAGAGCACCTAATGAGTAAACTAGTGGGGCATTTTAATAAGGTAGAGTAAAACATTAGGCAAGAGTAAAAACAGCTGAACAAAGTAACTAAGATGGAGGTAAGTGGGCATAACAGTAAAGATTATGAAATATTATGTAAAAAGAGAGACGTGTTTCTTTTAATTCGTATGTGTATATGGTACATTTGAAAAAACAGGGTCGTGTGCAAAGGTAAGCTACTGAGATTTTAGTAGGGAGCAATTGAAGTACCAGAAGTGTATAATAACTTGGAGTGAAATTCACCATCTCTACTGGAAAGGTTCAAATAGATGAATTGGTAAATAAAGAGGAGTGAGTAATCAGTCGAATTAGACAGTGACTGTTGGAAAGCCAGCAAGACTGATTCTTAGTGAATTTTCTCCATGTACAGTTGGCTTTGGCAAACATAAGTTCAAAATGCGAGTGAATATTAAGAATTTCTAGCACAGTTTGGAGGAATGGAAGGTCTGTTTTTTTCCAGAGTCTCACTAGTGCTAGCCTTGCTGCTTTGAGATTAAAAAAGTATGTGTTTCCGGTAGCCACAAGTAAATACCTACTCCTATTAGTGCAAGCGCTTGATCTGGCGCTTGAATAGGTCTTCAAAGGAGACAGGGGAACATGATGTAGACTATGTTGGTCAGAGCTGGAGGAGAATGAGGCAAGAAAGCTCCAGACTTTGATTGTTGCTGTAGCAGTGTCTAAGTATGGCTGCTTGGGGTTGTGACCCAGAAGTATAGCACACAATAGCTTCTTGAGATCTACATTTAGGGTGTTAGATTCTATGTATGTCCATTGCTCACCGGAAGCTGGGGACCACCAATGTGCTGCTTGGTCTAAAATAGAGACCTTATAGTATTTACTAATATCTGCAGCCTCCAGACCTGCTTGGGATTTCCTAGCATATAAGCATACCTTGGAGTTTTTTCCAGTCTCATATAAATGTGTTAATAATTTCTTGAAGTTTCTGGAGGTAGTGTGGCAAGACAGGAATGGATAAGGCATGGAATAGATTCAAGATATGTGGAAGCACAAACATTTTGACCAAAGCAATCTGGCCAGCTACTAGAATGATGTACTTGCCATTTAGATCAGCAAGAACATCATGTAGCTGAAAGGCTACTGTGTTTTTGATTGCAATCATAACTCCTTTACGCTTATGGCTAGAGTTAGCACAGAAGTAGAAAATTTAATTAAACAGGAATTACAAGTAGGAGGTTTTTAATTGTGAAAGTGGGTCTCTTGTATGCAGAGTGTAATATTTAAAGGAGGAAGCTTCTTTTTTTACAGTGGACTGTTATTATTATTATTATAGAGGATTTAAATAGCGCCAACAGTTTGCGCAGCGCTTTACAATATAGGGCAGACATTACAATCACAATACAATTCAAGACAAGATGGTAAGGAGGGCCCTGCCCCTGAGGGCTTACAATCTAAAAGGGAGGGGGAAGTGATACATGAGGAGGGAGCTACGAGGGGATGAATTGTTTGAGAACGTGATAGTCGAGCGGTTAGGTTGAGGTGGGATAGGTTTCCCTGAAGAGATGAGTCTTTAGGGATCGCCTAAAGGCAGTCAAGGTGGGTGACAGACGGACAGGTTGGGGTAAAGAATTCTAGAGGATGGGAGAGACTCTAGAGAAGTCCTGGAGGCGAGCGTGGGAGGAGTTGACAAGGGAGCTGGAAAGCAGGAGGTCTTGAGAAGATCGGAGCCAATGGTTAGGGTGATACTTTGAGACCAGGTTTGAGATGTAGCCGGGGGCAGAGTTGTGGATGGCTTTGTAACTGATTGTTAATATTTTGAATGTTATCCTTTGAGCTATTGGAAGCCAGTGCAGGGATTGGCAGAGGGGGGTTGCAGACACTGAGCGGTTGGTTAGGTGGATGAGTCTAGCAGCTGCATTCATGATAGACTGAAGGGGGATACCCTGTGTAGTGGAAGGCCAATGAGGAGGGAGTTGCAATAGTCAAGATGAGCTATAACAAGGGAGTGGATGAGTAATTTTGCGGTTTCTTTGGTGAGGAAGGGGCGTATTTTGGAGATGTTACAAAGGTGAAGGTGGCAGGATTTGGATAGTGATTGGATGTGGGGAAGAAAGGTGAGATCCGAGTCAAGCATGACACCTTGGACCTTGGCATGAGGGGAGGGCTGAATAGTTGTGTTAACGATCTCAAGGGAAAAGACAGGAGAAGGTGCACGGGCAGGAGAAAATATCAAGAGCTCAGTTTTTGAGAGATTGAGTTTTATTGACATATTAGGTTTTTTGAGAGTGTGTGGAAATGTTGCAGGGGCTCTGAGGAGGACCAAAAGTTCAAAGACAATTGTACTTAAATGAGCACATGAGTAAAAATACTATGCAGTTGAAGACAATATATGTCAATATGAATGCCATCCAAAGAAACATATATAATGCCCAAGAAACAGAGGACAAAAAAAGAACTAAACATCCAAATGTAAAACTACATTTGTGGATAAAGTCCAACCTTATGTGCCTAGCACACTCTTAAATGGAGGAGTAAAATCAGAATATATCGGACTGCATAGAAAGGAAACCACAAAGTAGATTTGGTGCCATCTACTGGTGGAAAGAAGCAGTGGAACACTAAAGGATCTATTCACTAAGCTGCCGTAGGCAGCCGAGTGAATGACCGACCTGAAGTGAAGTGAGCCGAACACTGTTCGGCTATTCACTTCAGGCTGGTATGGCTGATTTAAGCCGTATATCGGCTGAAATCAGCCGTACATCGGCTTGCTCTGCATGCCTACGGGTCGGCCGAACATGCTCAGCATATTCGGCTGACCCGAAGTGCAGAAGGAGTTTGACTCAGCCGATCCAACATCTGGATCGGCTGAGCCGAACCTCTGGCCGGTTACTCACTGTTGTTCGGCCTATTCTTATAGATGCCGAACAGCAGTGAGTGAATAGCCGGATTTCAGAAGGACCGAGCAGAACAGAAAAATAGTTAAAAAAGTACAAACAATTATCCCGAGCGCCCAGGAGAGAAACACTGATTTTTCTTTTTTTTCTTTATTCTGACACGGAGTCGTGTCAGAATAGAAAAAAAAAATTTGCCCATTGCAATGCATTACTAGATTACTATTGGTTATTTCAATGTGCAATAGCCAATAGTAAACTAACATTGTAGCCGCCCTCTGCTGATGGACCTGATGGAGAACTGCAGCAGAGGGCGGCTACAATGCTAGTTTACTATTGGCTATTGCAAATTGAAATAGCCAATAGGAATCTAGCAATGCATTCCAATGTGAAAAAATTGAATCCTGGCTAAGACATCTATAGGGTTAGATTCCAGAACATGTTTAGGTTTATGGTGCCTGTGAACTCTATCAAAGGAGCTCATGTATTGAGTGAGAAGGCAGCAGAGTGGCTGTAGATATGTATTCAGCCCTGGCTGGCTCGCTGATATAGGGATCCCCTGAATTTTATAATATTTCTCCATAATCTATCTTCCATGTCAGTGACTTTAAAAGTATATGTTTGTTCTTTGTGCAGATCATCTAGCTCATTAAAAGGTTGTAGAAAAATCTCCCAGTTTGCTCTCAATATGTCTTGTGTGGACTTCAAGATCTCAGTACGGAGAGATAGGAGCATTCATTTAATGCAGAGTTCTGATGCAGTATTATTAGATGCTGTGAGATCCACTAAACAGGTTAATTGGTTAATATTACCTTGAATTGGAGATTTAGGAGTATTTTTTTTACTCACTGAACCTTTTGTGCACAATAATGTCAGGGGAAAGCTAGAAGGATGTTTGAAAGATCCTTATCTGGATGTGGTGAGTTAGGAGAGCTTTTGTCCATGTCAGAACTCTGGTCTGAGAGCTGTGGAGTCTGTGTGCCTGAGGTTAAATGTGGTGTTGCAGCTCCAGCATCATTATGGGGTCTATTCACTAAGCTGCCGTCGGCAGCCGAGTGATTAACCGACCCAAAGTGAAGTGAGCCGAACGCTGTTCGGCTATTCACTTCAGGCTTGTACGGCTGATTTCAGCCATATATCGGCTGAAATCAGCCATACATCGGGTGGCTTTGTGTGACTTCGGGTCTGCGAAACATGCTCAGCACTTTCTGCACTACGGCCCGAAGTGCATAAGGAGTTCGACTCAGCCATTCCAACATCTGGATCGGCTGAGCCGAACCTCTGGCAGGCTACTCGCTGCTGTGCGGTCTATTTTCATAGATGCCGAACAGCAGTGAGTAAATAGGCTATTCTCTGCTATTCTGCCCGGTACCTCTGTGGTACCGAGCAGAATAGAAAAACAGTTAAAAAAGTAGAAAAAATAAAATAGAAAACGATTGGGCAGAGCTAACAGTGACACAGCTAGCTTGTTAACCAGGGGACACTGAACTGGTGCAGTGTTCCAGTACACCCCACATACAGAGCAGGCCGGGGTAGCTGCCATCTGTCGGTCCGGCTGCAGAGGGAGTGTGGGAGCCAGCAGAGCTGCATTCTCTGACTGGGGGAGGAGGAGGGGGCAGGGTGGTAGAAGCACAGCGGCAGTCCAGAGGGAAGGATGGTGGAGCTCCAAGTATCCACGCAATGATGTTGGCACCAGTCGATGGGGAGACCCGCCGCACTCCCCACAGCAGTCCCGGCCAGATAAGAAAAAAAAGTGGTGCTCGCATTGAGGAATTGCCACGAATGGCGCCGTGCAAACACAGGAAAGTCAGGAAATCACCAGCACTCAGTAGTAAAGATAAATATGTCCCTTTTATTGGAAGAAAGCGTCACAGACATCCAAATAAACCGACGTTTCAGGGCCGCGCAAGGTCCCTTCCACAAGGCAGAAAGGAGGACGCTGATGAATGGAGAAGGGGCACTGATGGATTGAGGCCTTGGGCCGGGCCGCTTCCATTCCCTTGCCCAGGGGGTAGGCAAGGCACCACGTTTCTGGGACTGGCAGGCTGCACTGTGGAAGTCTGCTGCTGGCTGCAGTATGAGTAGAGCCAGGCTGTAGTTGGCATCCCTGTGGCTGCTTCTCATGCTCAGTGTGCAGGCAAGGCTGGCAGTCACCAAGCTGCCCGAGTGCAACCATGGGATGTTGAGTTCTCATTGTAATGACAGTTCAGCGTCCCCTGGTTACCTGGTAACCAGGGATGCTTATCTGTCAATGCAACTGGCCGGAGCCAGCCGTGAGATGATGGCTGGCTCTGCCCAGCTGTCAGTAGCAGGCTTTCAGCCAGCCAATGGCCGGCTGTTCAGTCCACTTCAGCTTTCAACCTCAGTTGAGAGGAAGCATATGCCTTCGGCTCGACTGTGCCGCTCGGCCAACTTCGGGAGCTGTACGGGCAATAGTGAATAGCCCTTACAGCAGCCCTTCGGTTCTACAACAACCATTAACAACTGGTGACGAGATAATCCTGTAATGTTGTAAAGTGAGCACTGGTTTGTGGATGGAGCATGACTTATTGAGTTACTGCTGTTGCTGGGTCCCTGGCAGACCACCAACAGAAGATTTTGTGGTCACAGCACTATGATCACAGCAATAGCTGATCGCTATGATCCCAGAGCTGTGACAGCCACTAAGCTGGATTGCAGCTCACTGTGTTGTGAATCCGCAAGCTGGCTTAGTGTGCTACTAACTAATACAAAGTATCTCTGAGAAAAATACTTTATTCTCCTCAGAGATACTAAGTATCAAAGTCACTGTAAAAAAAAAAAACCCCTTAGTGCCCCTTAGTTTAAAAAAAATTAAAATAAAAAAATCAAGTTTTTATTTAAAAAGTACAAAAGTTTTTAGAAATATGTTTAATAAAAAAAATTATAAGAAAATATAGTGCTGAGGAGGCTATTAAAGATAAGAGAAACATACCACATTCTAAAATTGATCCAAACTAACATTGTATTTCACTCCACTTCACTATTTTGTCACCTATAACTCCCAAACGAAACTGAAATCTCAGACATATATGATATAACCTATAAATCAAGACAAATACAATAATTTTATTATGAATTACTTTTTGTCAGGTACACTAATTGTGAATGCATTCATTTTGCTAAAACTGTGAAAACTGTTTATTTTTTTCCTTTTTTTGCATTTGTTTTTGTTAAAAAAATAACAAATTATATATGCATATGCCACATCAAATTAAATCTTGGTTTGCCCTTTAAAAAACAATATATAACATGTGTAGGTCCAAGAGATGGAAATTATGGTTAAACAAACACAAAGCAAAAATAGCAAAATTGCTCCAGTCCCTAGGAACATATTCTGAAGCTGTGTGAGGTTAAGGTGAAAATCTGTTTACAGAGGGTCAGGTGGTGATAAGCACTTTGTTTGTTACCACAGAAAGACACTAAGGCCAAGTTCACACATGAGCATTTTTCCATGTGGATGTAGTCGGACAAAACACACATTTTCATGCAAGTCAATGAGGACTATTCACACCATAGAGTTGGGTTGCACATAGGAAAACGCCAGTCGTGTGAAAAATGCAGGAGCTATTTTCAGGCAGATGCCACGTGGTTTTGGTCCCATAGACCTCTCTATGCATGGAGAACTGCAGGTTTTTAAAAGCAAAAATGGGCAGAAAACACTCAGAAAAAAATTGCACAATAAACAAGTGGAAACGCGTGAAACTGATTTAATATTTCACAAAAAAGAAAAACGTATTTTTGATAAGAATTTGGGCATTTCTGTGTGGTATGATTTTATAACAATTATGCCCAGCGTTCTTCTTAAACCACTTGCCGTCCGCCCGTTGTATATGGCCTGGATGGGAAGGGGGTTTAACACCACGGATGTCAACTGGTTAAAGTGACTAACTCAAAAAGGTGAAGATTTGCTATTTTATAGGAAATATCAAGAAAAGTTCATTTCAGTGCCTGCAGCCTAATAGTTGTATGTCTGCAGTGTGTGTGGCACGTTTGCCTGTGACTGCTAGTCTGATGAGATTTGAAGTACATTTTTGTAATGTCACTAATGTGCTGCATATTGCAATTGTTCTCCTGGCCTGGAAAGGAAGCTGCAGTGTAAAGATTTGCTTTTGCTTTATTTATTTTGTGCTTCCTACACATATTTTGTCTGCTGATCACCAGACTTAAGGGGCAGCTCTGACATGAGAGACTATTTATTCTCCTCAACTAGATGGTTGCCATTACACAGAGACACAGTGCAGAACAAGGAATGGTAAGTGGGCATTGAGGAAATTATCAATTGATGATCAACTGTAGTGAGATTACCGGCAAAATTGGAGACAAATTCTTATGCAATATGCTTGCCTTTTTAGGCACAACCTCTGTAGTTCATGTCCCTTTTAGCATAGATGGGCTATGCATCACTGCAGTCAATTGAGAACCTCAATATTTACATCCAGCAAGGGCAGCTTATGCCATGGTTAAAATAAGGTATAAATATATATATATATATATATACACACACATACACACACACAGACAACCTTCCTGCTTCCACAAAAATAACAAGCACAGTATGTACATGTGAAACTGTGATACTGTATATATTATATATTCAGCAAATTTAACAAGACTAAACTGTAAACTGTTTTCCATTATGAAAAGTTATTAACAAAAATCTATAACAATCACAAAAATTAAAATATATCAGTATAAAGAAAGAAAAAACATATATATTTTTTAAGGGACAAGAAAATGTGAAGTGACTGCCTAGAGTTTAGAAGACTAGTCAAATATACTGCAATGCTAGACAGAAAAAAAGCAACTTTAAAAAGGGAAACATAAGTAAGCATAGATCTAAAACCATGCTACTCTGAGTGCTAGGACAATAAGCAGCTGCTTAAAAACACAATCAGTAACCTTTCAGAGTGCTGGAGAGGCCAAGAATACTTCAGAGAAAAATAAGGAGCATTATAACAGCTGGAAGGCTCAAAAACAACTCATTCTAACAATTTAATGGCTCAGAGTATCCAGAAAAGAGTGAAAAAAACAGGCATTTGTGATCAC